>NW_008590578.1:32876-37817 GCF_000691845.1 Merops nubicus | reverse complement strand
GAATGACTGGAAACTGCCTGTCAGAGAAGGACCTGGGGGTGCTGATGAGCAGCCGGCTGAACATGAGCAAGCAGTGTGCCCAGGTGTCCCAGAAGGCCACCAGCATCCTGGCCCGGATCAAAACTTGTGTGTCCAGCAGGAGTAGGGAAATGATTGTGCCCCTCTACTCAACCCTAGTGAGGTCACAGCTTGAGTCCTGAGTTCAGTTTTGGATGCATGCCACAGTGTAAGAAAGACATTGAGGGGCTAGAGCAGGTCCAGAGAAGGGCACGAAGCTGGTGAGGGGTCTGGGGAACATGGCTCATGAGGAGCGGCTGAGGGACCTGGAGTTGTTTAGTCTGGAGAAGAAAAGTCCGAGGGGAGACCTTATTGCTCTCTACAACTCCCTGAAAGGAGGTAGGAGGGAAGTGGGTGTTGGTCTCTTCTCCCAAGTAACTAGTGATAGAACAAGAAGCAATGAGCTTAAGTTAACCAGAGGAGGTTTAGATTTCATATTAGGAAGAAACATTTTCCTGGAGGAGTGGTGAGGCCTTGGCCCAGGCTGCCCAGGGAGGTGGTGGAGTCTCCATCCCTGAAGGGTTTCAAAAAATGTGTAGACGTGGCACTTTGGGACATGGCCTAGTGGTCATGGTAGTGTTGGGCTGATGGTTGGACTTGATGATCTTAGAGGTCTTTTCCAACCTTAATGATTCTGTGATTCTATGATTTATTATGGGTCTGATTTTTTGCAGGGTAAGTCCTTTGAGGTAGGAACAACAGGGACACAAAGTCAAATAACGATGTTAATAATACAGTGACTTTTTGCCATTTGCCAATTTGCAAAAACTTATTGAACACATCTAAGATAGTTAGCATTAATAATGCACAAACCCCACATTTTCCCCTCCTCTCTTTGGAGCTCTCCTTATTGCACATAAGGATTGACCTTAAGAAAAGAATGAGTAATTTTTCTTGGAACGGAAAATCTTTCTACTCTGTGTTTAAATTGGAGATAGAACCTAGCTCAAACAGCAAAAACTGAAATTCAGGATTGTTTTAAATGTGTATGTATCACAGCATGCTACATGCCTTACTGTTCCTTACTGGAAACCACCAGCAAAAAAGAGGAATGTCAGTTAACCTTGAGGTAAATTAATTTGGGAACCTAAGTACATCCTTTTGTGACTCTTCTTAGATAACACGTGTACTATGACTAGAAAAATAACAAAATAGGGAGACTCTGATTACTATAAAGTAATCCCACTAGGGGGTGCAACAGAGTAAATTATGCCTTGCATGAAAATGTGTTAAACTTGCTGAGATTCAGAATTATTCCTTGTAACCGAGCCAGCTCCAAGAGTGACTGAAGCTCCAAATGTGAAGTATTGTCTGCCTGCTACTCCTCGGTCATCAAGGCTAAGACATCAAGGCAATTCTTTTAGTAACTAGGCACTACCTGAAGTAGAGAGCTTTATTCTGAATTGTTCACTTCCAGCCTTTTAGACAAGTCTGTGTTCTGTGTGACAAGGAGAAGAAAGAATTATCCACATTTGCTTCAGAAATTATATATCTGTATAGTTTTAGTATAGAAATATCCAATATGTCTATTTTTCTAAAACAGATTTTTTTTTTTTTTTTTTAAAATTTGGAGATGCTATAAGTGGCAGACATACCAAGTAAGAGCCATTTGATGTTTCAGTTTCTTCCTGTTCTGTTTTTATCATGCTTAATTTCCATGCTATGCTTCGATGCTGTGCACCCATTTTTTAGCTGTAAATGCAGTTTTCGTGTATAGTGTGTATTCCAACAGAGGAAGAAAGATTTATTGCTATTTATTGGGGAAAAAAAATAAATTAAAACCATCCAAATACAATTATGAAGTGGCATTCTATTTTAATGAAAGTCACAGATGGATACAGCTTCTGCTATCCAATAACAGCTGATGTGCAGCCAAGGTGTATACATTACAAACATGCTAAGAGTGCTGAACCATTCTGAGAAAATTAGCTTTTTTCCTGCAGCAGTTATCTGTAAAGTAAGTTTCCCTGTTTTTCCTTTTACTATTATTCTGTGCTTAGAGAAAATCATTCTCATAACTACATCAGGGGTCATATACAATTCAGACAATATTTTCTGTACATTTGTTGAACAGAGCTATTTGGAAAATAGCTATTTTTGGAAAATGCAAAAAAATCCCTCAAAAAAGCTATTTAGAAGTGGAGTGACTTGCAATGGCTTGCTGGATTTACAAAATTATTGACTTTTCTTAATGGTGCCGTGTCAGTCAGTCCAATCCAGGTGTTTTGACTGCATGTTTGCTGCCAGAATTCCTCGGTCGAGGGCTGAAAGGGGGTCCTGCATGGTGCAGATAATTTTGTAATATAGTAATTGATTGATGTGTGTATGTGCGTGTTTGTGTGTGTGTGTGTATGAGTAACAATTTCTGAACCTCTAGCTTTATATGCTGTCAGAGAAAAGATAAGTTGAAATAACACAAGGGCCTGCCATAGATTGAAGAAATGTGGGAAATTCAGTTAAAGGCTGAAATGTCATCTTCAATTCACCCCTGCTGTACTTAGTTATTGCAGCACACTTGGTACATAAGGTCACCCACTGTTCAGAGCCTCGTCTAAGAGAAGACACTATTATCTGTGATGCACAGGTGCAAGAGGATAAGTGAAAGATGCTGTTTCGGCCCAACTTGGGAGGTTTCCCCATTTCACTCAGTTTAAATGAGGCTTTTAATGTAACTTGGGCAGGTTTGTCCTAGAACTGAGTCTCCCTTTTGGATTTTTTTCTTTATGTGAGTTTCCAAACTTTTTGTTTTGTGCATTTATTACATCCCTGTATTTATGAGCCTGGGTTAGCAGGGTCGTTCTGATGACTAGCCCTAAGTGCTACAGAGGGGCTGTTCTTTCCCTGAAGTACTTTAATGAAGATTTGGAATAACCATGGGCTGTGTTAAACATGCAGCTGGGATTTTACTGTCATTTGAGCTGGTACTTATTAAATTTTTGGAAGGATTCCTTTATCATACTGGGCTTGACCCATGCAATGTTAGCTTCTCTGGTGTTTGTTCTCTGAAAACTCCTTGCAGTCTTCTCTGTTCAGTGGCTGAGGATGGTGTAGTCCAGGGGGAGATCTTTCTTCCTCAACTGCATAATGTCTGAGTTGGCCAAGGCTCTCTGACAGCACTCTTAAGAGTGGAGTTGCTGGGATCAGTTAAGGTGCTTGGAGATCCCAGTTTCACCCCATATCTTCACACTGTGACATACACAGAAATTCATTCTTGGCTGTACAGGAGAAGAAGATTTGTCTTGTGATTTAGGAGGCTCTGAGTGACGGGTAGTTCTCCTTTAAAGGCCAGATTGGGATGGCTGACCGTGTTTCCCTTAATCAATGAGAAAGGAAAAGCTAGTGGCTGGGATAAATGCCTTGCCCTTGCTTACCTGAGAAGTGACCTGAGAATCCAGGAGCAGCTCTGGAAAGCCCAGCAGCAGCACTTCATACATGCATACAGAACATCTATGATCAACACTAGGACTGCTAAATGATATCTGCTTTATCATTTATCAATTTCACACTTGATAATTAGTTTATCTTTCCATTTCTGTTCTCAGAAAGCCTGGTCTCCCACATTCCCAGCAGCCTTTGTTCATTCATGCCCTTCCCTGCCCTCTCCCTTGTTACTGTCCTTCAGTTAGAGTGAGGTCAGGGAGGTGGGTTTGGTGTGCCACGTAACTGAGTAAGATCAGGAGTAGCATGGGAAGATCCTAAAATAGATGTGCTGCCCATGAAACACACACTTTTTCCTTTGTCACATTTGTTTTGGAGCCCTTACTCTCTCTAAAGCTCTGTTAGTTCAGCTGCATGTCGGCTGTGCAAAACAGGGACAGAAGCAAAACAAACCTAAACAAATAATATAATGACAATTTTCCCTTACTGGTCACAGGTTATGCTTACAACACAAAATTAATACCTATGCTCTGTAATATAAAAAGGGATCTGGTAGGCTTGTAATTTCTGCATGTTGTAGTTAAGCCAAAGAGTGATTTCAGGGGAAGCCACAGAAATCTATGATTTTGAAATACCTGGTATTCTGAGTTTTCCAGCAACTATTGCTTCAGGTGGCATATTGCTGTGCAGCTATCGTGGTCAGGGATAAAAAAAAAAAAAAAAAAAAAAAAATGTTTGAAAGCACTTCAAGTTTTTGGCACCTAAACCCTTTGGCATGTGGATTCATTTAGAATAAATTGACAGCCAGATCAGCAGACCCAATATGTGCTTCATTAAGTGTTTGACAAAGGCACGTTCGGCAGTAATCAGTGCAGGAGGCTGTTGATGTTTTTTTGCTCCAGTGTGGTACATGATAGAGCGTCCCAAAAGGTTAACATCTGCCATCAGAATCACCATACAGAAATACTGAACAGGCAGCTGCATTGTCTCAGGTGTGGTCGTGTGGAAACCAGAGGTGTAACTTTGCTTTTTAGCAGAGACCTTTGAAACAGAACAGTACGGCATGGAGCCAGCATGTGTGATTTTTGTAGAACTATATTCCTGTTCTAATAATGGTGCTCTGTTGTTGTGTAGAAGGTGAACACAAGTATTGCAGTGCATGTTTCAAATTGCTTTGCTTGCCCACAACAAAATTTTTCTTTATGCAAATACCTGTTGAGGTCATTGAGAGCTTGTTTGCATGTGGTCTGGTTACATACTCTTGGGATCTGACCTTTCTGCATCAGTCACCACTGGAATGTAAGCACCTCCAGAAGAGTGTATGGCAACCTCCTCTGCAATAGCTCACTTCACAGTGGAAATGCAGGAGGATTCAAAACAACTTTCAGTTGGTAATCAAATCCCACCCTAACCAGAGACAGATAAAGGTTATATGCCTTTGCCAGTGACTAAGACTAGCCACATTTGGAAAACAATGCCTGGGCAAGTGCTTTTTCAGTAATTTGA
>NW_008590578.1:1444-32845 GCF_000691845.1 Merops nubicus | reverse complement strand
GGAAAGAGTTGAATTTTGACAATAAGTGAGCTGTATGGGCTATATTCTAAATCTTCTGGGACATCATGCGTGCAGGGTAGTTGCTTGCAGCTATGACCTTGGGTTTGGGGGACTTGGCTGTAACTCTCCCAGGCAGTCTGTTTACCTCATAAGGAAGTAACTCTGAACTAGATGTTTAGTGAATTATTTTGTGAACACTCTAAATACACGTCAGTATAGTGGGTGCGTTGATGGTCCACTGTCTAGATAACATCCTCTGTGATTCCTTTCTGTACTGAAACTGCACAAAGTATCACTGAAGGACAGGGAAGGGCTATTTATTAGGCATGTAGCATCTAAATAAGAAAAATGCAGTTTTGAAGTTCAGTATTTATTCATGTATTGCCTATGATTTTTAGGACAAAGCCAAGGCACAGATGGAAGATAGACTTGCAGAAAAAATTTCAAGATGGAGAAGCCAGCTTTGTCTTGAGTAAACTGCATGAGATGCTGTTTTCTTTGAGATAAATATTGGGACCAAACGGCTACTTTGCACTTCAGAGAACTCCTAGTTTATCGATATTGCAAATTTCCAATATTATTTGGGATTATTATTAGTAGATTTTTTTTTAAAAAATAAAGGTTCCTAGAAGATTTTTGTAGGTAAAGAACTCAGCTGTAGTAATTGGCAATAGAAGCTGTTCATTAATTAGCAGATTTTTTTTTTTAATTCTTATGTTCCTAAGTATAGTATCAATTTTCAGGGAACACATGGCAATCACTTGTATGTTGACATTTCCTAGAAAAATCAGTTTGGTACACTGTAAAAGGAACATTGTTTAATATGCAGAAAATAATTTGTAATTCTCTAAAATTTTAGCTCATTCTCCTACTGCCCAATCTTTCTTCCTGATTTTTTTTAAAATTTTTTTTCTTAAAAAGCACTATTTAAAATACTCTTATGGTACAGAGTTTCTGGGTTCTGGGACAGTATAGAATACAAATTTTCCCACTGGGGCCATTTTTTGCAGTTCCTTCTGGGAGAGTGGCAGATCATTTTTTATCTCCACTATGCAAAGGTTCTGGATAAGATGCGTGGCTGAGGTTCTTGGTACGTTTGTAAGAGGTGAAGAGAACCTCATGGCACACCTGTGTGCAAACAATTGTGTGAAGAGATTCTCAGTAGTATCTAAATATCAGTTTGGTCTGCCAGAAGTGCAGCATGAATTGGCAGGTTGAGACAAGGAGAGGATGATTACATATTGGGATGGGAACTCAGTGATTGACTTAGGAAAGCTGGCTCAGTTGAAGGAAATAATTGGCAGGTGTTTTGCCCTGTTTGCTGACTTGAGCAATGTAGAAATGTTGAGAGCTTGTGAGATACATATAAAAAAAAAAAAATCTGTATACCACAGACTGCGCTCAGTTCAAAGATAAGTAAGAAAATGGCTTAGATAGAAGAGCCTGTACAAGTTAAAGGGCTGTTGAGGAAGAAAAGTAGTTCATGATGGGTGGAAGAAATTGAATAAGAAAATGTGAGGCTGTGCTTGAGTACACAGAGATGAAATCAGATGAAATGCCACATGTGAACATTTGCAGGGTGACTGAAGGAAGCCCCATTCAGTCAGAAGTGGCAAGAAGGCTTTGTTCAGTGCCAAGTTCACTTGTTGAAAACCTGTGCTGTGGGAAAATGAATATGAAGAACAGACGAAGAGTTGTTTAGGCCTCGTGATGACAATATGCACATTTTAATTGTTTGACAAATTGCATGATAATCAAGAGCAGTGAGAGGGATATAGGCTCAGATTCAAAAATTATCTGCCTCTGAAAATTAGGTCTTCACACCCAGAAATAGAAATCTAAGGCACAGCCCATCAAAGCCAGTGCACAGGCTGTCAGCCCCATCATTCCATTTGGAATGCCTTTGAAAACAGAGAAATTATAGTAGGGAAGCAATAAAGAGCTCAGTTATCTGCTGCCTTTCACGTTGTCTTGTTGCCTACACAGATGCAGAACGCCAAATTTCTGCTGTTTCTCTGGTGGTGGCTTGCGTGGGTACACACGCTGCTTCCTTTTTCTCAGGAGACTGTGGGACAGAGCAGAATTAGGCCCATGGACACTTTTGGGGCATGCTGTGCACAGAAGATGTCATGTAGCAAACAGGGACGTGTGTCAGCAAAAGGCAGTGTCTGGCACTCTGTGGAGCTGGGTGCTGTAGCAGAGAAGACCTCATCAAATCAAGGATTTTGTTAAGTGAGAATGTTAAGTGAGCCAAAAGCTACAGGAACGTTGCTGTGGGCCCCATCTGGGAAAATGCCACAGATGAGATATTGTGGGAGTATGTAAGAGGATAAGTGGTAGGAAAAATGATATCTCAACATATATAAATCCTCAAAAATACATGAGGGTATAAAGTCTTAATATTAATTTCAGCGATATTCAGGGAATTTTTTTAAAGTGATACCCCTAGGGGCTGAAGTAAATAGTCCCCCTTAGTATAAACGTTTGATTGAATTCCCAGGGTGCCAAAGTCATTGGGTATCACTAGTAATCTGGAGTTACATGAACTGAAATAACGATCAGTGTAATCAAATCCAGCCCAGGGCTTCAAGGGACAAGCTGATTATTTGTGGACATCAGGAAGGAATTCTTTCATCCTTGCACAGGGTTGTTTAGTGGGTGAGGTACATCATGGAAAGTGTTGTTGTTGTTTGCCTTTTAATTTCCATTATAGATCAGTCAGGGGTGACTACCAAGTCAGCGACTCATACGTTGAGGGGAGTCATTGCAAACAATACTCCCGAGATCTTGCTAATGAAAAATTAGTGAAAGAAGGTGGGAAAGATCTCACTTGTGTTAGTCTACCAAAAAAATCACGAAGGACAACACTGTAGCCCAGCCTATATCTCTGGTCAAGAACCATTCTTACACCTCCACACGAAGTATTTGAGCACCAGCATCTAGGCATAACATGGGCTGTTCAGATCAGCTTCAGAGGGCTGGAGGAGGCCTTGTCTGAAATGTCTTGCTCGTTTGTGCTGTTGGGCAGCAATCAGGAGCTTAAATTGGTGTGGGCCAGCAATAAAGAAACATTTGGGGAAAACAGGGAAGGAACCATGGCTCTGAGGCACTGCATTTGGGCAGCAACCTTTAATTAATACAGAAAGTGTAGTGACTTGGTCAGGGGAGCTAGACCATGGTGTATCACTCACACTGTTGCGACCTTTTCTGTTGGTCTTGAAGGGCAGCTCCACAAGAGCCAGCCAAGCAGCGTGGAGACACTCTGTGCACCGAGAGCAGCCATGCAGGGAGATTGTGGCCAGCTAATGTACGTTCACATTGTGCCTTCCTTTCTACTGATTTTTCTCAGAGGGAAAAACCTTGGAAGCTAGTCTTGAAAATGCTATAGATGGCTCAAGATGCTGACCCAACATGAGAGGTATTTCCTCAGGGTATCATAAAGGAAAAAAAAACCAAACCCTCTCTGAAAGCCTTTGCAAAGAGAAGGAGAAAGGTCTGAGAGAAATGTATTTCGAATACAGTCCCTAATTTTAACACTGGAGTGTCACATACATAATGCAGAAGGACGTCTCTACCCAAAAGGGCTTCACATTCCTCCTTCTTTAAAGTCATATTCTTAGGTGGATTATTTACAGCCTTTGCCTCCATGAATGACATTATTGATTAATTCCATAGCCAGTGCTAGTAATGAAATGTGTAAGTTAAGAGAAACATTTTACATTGAGCCATGAAAAACTTAAATATGAAACCTCTTCCCGCACCTTTTTTCAAACCAGAGGTACAAAATTCCTCATGCATAGGTCTTCACTGGACATTTTCCAGCCTGACCCCCATTATATGGAGCATTGCATATATGCCTGCACTACTGTAAAATCTGCTGGGAAAAATACTCTATTCAAGATTTTAATCACAGCTGTAACCTCCAAGCAGACAGGGAAGGGAAACAGAACCAGTGAAGAAAAGGATCATTCACCTAAAACAATCCCATTAGCCACCCATGCAGAGTGGGTGGACAGCTCTGTTTCCATCCTGGAGGCCTCTGAGGCAGGAGAGGAGGGCTTTATGATGCACGTTCCTGAGCCAGCTGGTGCTCTGCGTCTCAGGAGAGCTGCAGCTTGCACACACAAGAGGATTGATGTTCTGGCTATTCTGAAACAAGTGTCAGGAAGTGGATACATTTTAAAAAGTGACTTGCCCTCTTTCCCGAGCCTGGAATGAGAGCAATCAGAAAAGCAAGAGGGCTTGTCAGAAAAAGTGTACTGCTAGATACTGGAGAAACAAATCTGAGCCTCGCATTTATTAATCTCAGTTACATGAGATAGACTAATGGATTAAATGCATTTGTAATGTAGTTGTCAGTTAAATTTTTCACAGACTCTGAAGATGATCGGAAGTTTTCCAAAACTCGCATGTTTGAATGTACATTTAAACCAAAAATTGTATTTCAGAGGGTAAGAAGTGATAGACTGGGGACAGATGTGTTTGTGTATTGTTTCTCAAAATGCGGATGCTGAAGAGTTTGTCAGCAGTGAGACCTGTGGGATGGAGGGTAGAGAAGAGTATCCTCATCACGGTCATGTACAGAGTGAAGGAGGGGGATATTATGAGGACTTTAGAGCCCTAATGGCTCAATGGTTGGACTTGATGATCTTGGAGGTCCCTTCCAACCTAAATGATTCTATGATTCTATGTCCAACTGGCTGTGGACTCAGCTCTCAGCAGGTGCTTTTCTCCAGGAGTTTTGGTGCCTGGTTCACAGACTGCAGCTGTCGTGGAGCACACGTCACGAAGTCATGCATTATGAACGTGTCTGTCTTTTAACTCAAGATGCAGGAGAAGTACAAAGATAAATTAGGTCCTCCATAAATGAAGGAATGGATGACTTTCTAAAGTCAGACAAGAGAAATCTCAGGCGTGCCAAGGACAGGCACAACCTCTGGTGAAAGGCATGTGACCTTAGTCTCTGGAAAATCATGGAGTAATATTGCAGACCTTTCTGCAATATTTACTGGGAAGATTATATACTGGGAAGAAGTGGGACTCTCGCAGTTCTGATATATGCAAGACACCCAGAATGTGTTAATGCTCCTGAATGACTCCAGAATCCAAGACCCACCTGCAAAGTGTCTTTTGCTAATGCAGCCTTAGGTGAGCATCTAGATGACTGAAACTACCAACCGGAGCAGATCCAGGAGCAAAGGTGTGAGGAGCACTAATATATCTGCAGAAAACAGCAGTTAATGAGCTGATTGTGGTTTCTGCAACTTGTGGTTGTTCTTAACCTGTAGCAGCCTTATGAGCCTTTCTCTTATTAAGAGGTGACAAGGCCATCACCCTTGTAGGTATTTAGATGCCTTGATTTCTGTGGGAGTTAGGCAGCTCAACACTTTTGAGGCTCGGAGTCATAGTTCGTTCAGTTAATGGATTTCAGCTGTGAAACTTCTAGTCAGCTGTGAATCAGATACATATGTTGGTATTGGTTATAAATAAAACACCTCATCTTGGTCAAAACCAATGTTTTCTTCATGTATAGTGCCTTTAAAATCTACCCGTACCTTCTTCCAGTCCTGTTACAGTTGTTTCTTCTGTACTGCAGAGCCTGCCACATGGAGAAACATCTCTTCTTCTATTACTGGTGATGAGGAGTAATTAAGTCTGTAGCACAGAGTGAAACCATTTTTTTGTGGGATTTCCTTGCAAGTCTGGAAAATGGTGAAATATAGTCTCCTTTTTAGGCTCAGAACTGAGCCTAGAAATTGTGTAAACTCAGATTTTAAAAGTGTTCATCTTTGCTTAAATTCTACAGGCAACATCAGTTTTAATAAGGTATTTACAGACCTAAAATGAAAGTAACATTACTGTGATTGTTGGCTTTTGTTTAAATCTCTGTGGAATCACTCAGATGCAGAAAGATTCCCTTATGTAAAGGACATGTCAGACATCATTTTGGTTTGTGAGAACCTGGAAGTGGTATTGACTGGAGCCTATGTACAAACAAAGGTGTACCTGTCTAATCAGTTCCATTTTCAAGCCAAAGGAAAAACAAAAAGAAGACAGTTAATATGCTAATATTTGATTTTTTAGATCAACATTTTATGCATAACTGATTTGATGTAAAATAAATACTCCACTTTTAACTTGGAATAATTCTCTTTGCTTTTCTCTGGAAGGTTCACCATTCGTAGAACAGAGGCTAAAAACTTGGAGGTGTTTTCTGTTCTGTAGCTTGCACGGCAAAAATGCAGTGTAGCACTAGTCCATGATTAAGGCTGTTATGTATGATGATAATTTAAATAACAACATTCATCTGTACACCATACAATGGGTACCACTACATGCTGTATCACGTTAACAAAAGTAAGAAGACAACTTTTCATTCTCAAATTTTAGTGAAGCTGTCTTTAAAGCAGATGTGAACACAGATGTGAGTTTCTCCTTGTAGCCACAAGGTTTATTGATACACCAGGAAACTTGTTGATATTTAATATTTGTTCAGAAATTACTACTGAAGGCTTTTATCAGCAAAAGCCACACAATTGACAAGGAGCAAAACTGAACTCAGCCAGCAGGCAATTTATGACTTTATTCTGTGTTTCTGCTTTCTACAGGTAACATCAAATGCCAGTGTGGATACACTCAGGGAATTCATCACTTGACACCAGAAAGAAGGCTGATCTATTCCTTAATGGAAACCCTCTCCTCGCTACTGAGAAGTGGTTCAAGAAGTCACTGAACTTCATCTTGGCATTTCAAACACATTTACCTTTGCTCAAGCAGTTGGGCTGGGGGGAGGGAGGGTGGTTGCCAAAAGCCACAACACAATTCCGTATCTAACATGTTTGAAGGGGGTCGTAAGGTTTTGTTCTTTGGGTGAGGAAGAATAAAACTCCTTTGGCAGCAGAGGAGTTGAGGCTGGACAGTCTTATGAACAATGTACTAGGGCACAAGGTAGTATCAAAACACAGTGACTTCAGGGGCTTGAGCGCAAACATTGTTCTCCTGAAGTGAGACTGGTTGCCACTGATAGCTCCTGCTGCCTACTGATGCTGCTGGGCCCCAGGCAAGAAGCATATTCATAAAAGAATGTAAATTGGATCTCTCAGTATGTTCAAGTATTTAACTCACTCCTTGTGCTGGTCAAGTCACAGGCTTAGGCAAGGACTACTAGAAACTGCTGCTTGAAAATACTTTCATATAAAAGCACCATAACAAGAGACTGCTCCTGTTGACAGCTTGCGTCTTGGCTATGTTTTTGGTTTGCATGGATATGTTCGGAATTGGGACTGGCCTTGAGCAGCCTTCCAGGGGTGAGCAATCCAAGCTGGAGTCAAGTTTTAAATGAGCTAGACACTGTTATTTGGGAATAAAAGTTGGTTTAAGCTGTTTTAAGGAGTTACAGGGAGTTTAAGGAAGAGTTGAGCTGTCTGCATATGCATAAATGGAGGCAGCATTATGTAGTTCTTGAATGACTGGTTTGATAAGCAGTGCTTGACTCTCATATTCTTTTGCTTGTCTTCTAAGAGAAAAGAACCAAATTCTTTAAAAACATTTGCTTGATATTTTTTGCACCATTTTTTAACTTGGCCTTTTTTAGTATTTGGGCATGATGACAGTTTAGGTACTTTATAGAGGCATAAACCCCAGCTCCCACCAAGATAATGATAAACAGTAAACTTCTCATTTTAATAAAAATGTGGTTTTGGAAAGATGAGACAATATATGACTTTATGTTAATGCTACTTGTAGCAGACATCACTATGAGTGTTAAGGAAGTGCAGCTTGTATTTTAGTCACAGTTGTAATTTACATTCACAAACTATTTTGTTCCCTATGGTCAGTTAGAAGGTTAAACATTTTACTTTAATATTTATAAATAAATGAAACGAAATGTGTTTGTAAATTGCTATGCTGTTGAACTTTCTTGAGGAAGTACTACCATTTTCAGGTAGTTTGCAGATTGTTGTGTGGAATGGTTACTTAGACACTCTGACATTCCTCCTGTGTCTGGCTGTGCCTTGATATCAGGGGAATATTTTAGGCTACAACTGTCCAGGTACTCTGCTGCAAGGTAGTACCTCTCACTCAAACCTTTTGAAGGGAACACTGCTGCTTCATGAAGGGCAGGAGGGAGATGGCAAAAGGCTTATAAAACCTGATCTCTGAAACTCCACTGTATCTGCACAGAAATTTCTCCTGACAGACAGTTTCTTGGCATTGGCTGGCTGTCAGCAGGAGCAGCCTACCTCCTGAAAATGTGAGAGTCCAGCTCTTCACACGGAGTGGAGGAGGCTGTACTGAGACTTCTTGCATGACATTTTATACAAATAGTTATGAATTCATTCTAAACCTGTTTTCAGTCAAAACATGCTTAGCATTGTAACGGGATGAACACAAAGGTTCAACTAAGTGTGGGGCAGTATATGAAGCTTGTGAAGTCATTGCTGATCACATAATCATTCATTCTTGCAAGTAAATCCTAGAAGCTGGTTATTAGTCTAGAAGCCTGTGCTCTAGAAGCTTTCACCTGTGCTCTCCATAGCTTCATGCCTGTGGTTCTAGAATCTTAGTTTGAATTTTACTTAGGGGAAATAAAACAACAACCCAAAGCACCACAGATAACTGCCAATTTACTGTGTACTTGAAGTTCTGGGGTTAAACCCCCAGCCCTGAATGAAGGTTAACATATGGATGATGTCCACACCCAGGCAAGAAAGACCCTCCTGACTGGTTTTCACCCAGCCTTAGATGGGAACTGATTAGGAGATCACCACCAGATGCCTCTGTCTTCCACATTAACTTGGAGGTGGGGCAAGATGTCAATTATATAAGAACTGTCTCCCCTTGCAGTTGGGTTAGGAGGTTTGTGTACACAGGGGATGTGTTGTGGGAGGGTTCTGGCTATCAGAAGGGATTCCTGACTCTTCATGGCAAGTGGAGATCCTGTGGTGGTAGGACCAGAACATGAAGCTGTCTCTGAGTCCCTACTATATAACTGGGCCCGTGGCCTGGCTGATGTCTTCTCCCATGGCTTGGCTCCTCAGCTGGCTCATTCTCTTCTTCATGTCCACTGTGGTGGGTGAGTGCATTGACTTGTTCCTCCCTCCAGTTGTCTGGCACTTTGGATCTCTGGTGTGGGATGTGGTAGCAGAGGGAGGAGTTTAGCTGCTGGTTTGCCTGTTAATGATAATACCATGCTATATCAGGTAAGGGGTCAGCAGAAGAATGCTCTATCTTGTTTTAGGTCCACTTCAGCTTTTCCTGTGTTTCTGATTCACTAAAACAAACTAAAATTAGCATGGCAAGATTTGCAAAATGTTCAACTGCAGACAAGAAGTGTGGTGTGCACTACGCTTTTTGATTGTAAAGTCTATGTGATTTAAACATGTTTAAGCACTTTGCTGAATTTTGGCTTCAATATTTACTCATGCAGTAATTGAAATAATTTTTATAAATGGATACTTTAATCACTAATATATATGTAGGGCCATTCTCTGCTGAGGCCAAATTGTATTCCATTAATTTATACTGTGATGGATTAAGATTTTGCCTTGTGCTATTTATATGTCCCCTCAATGGGCTCATAAGAGGAGGGAGATATGTTTTTTTAATTACTATTTTAAAGAAAAGAGGAGTCTTCTTTCTGGGTATTTAGTGAAAATAACTTAAATTTATAACACTATTCTGACAATTCCTTCTACAGGCTTAGGTGTCCCCAGATGAACTAGGCAGGGTCATGCTTATTTGGGACTAGCAGTATGTCTAGGGTAGGAAATAAATGGTTGATAGCATGTCTGGAAGCAGACTTAGGAGTTGGGGACAATAACATGCCAGACTTATGGAATAGGTTCTAAAAGGGACTAGGAACCTTGGTGCTCAGTTTTGCACTACTTAAAATTGGGTTCTCAGCTCTGGGAATAAAGTTCGAAAGTAAAAAGGCAGGTGCTTGAATTTTCTGTATGTGGGCTAAAGAGTTAAAACAACAAACATAGTGATAGGGCAGCTTAAACTAGGCAATATGCAGTGCCAGTGGAAATGTCCAAAACCCTGGCTTTTTTTTGTATTTAAGGAGCTTTTTGAGGTCTGCAGTCAGTGAACTCTGAACAAGGATCCAAAGATGGTAATACTTCCTACATTTAAAATGCACAAGGGGCGTAGGAGGGAAAAGGACAAAGCAGAAAAAGGCTTGTGAAGAGAATGTTCTCAGAATGAAGGAATTTAGGTTAGATTTTGCTCCAGCTGAGGAGATTCAAACATCCACCTCCAACCTTCAATGAGAATATTCTTCCTATCAGCAAACTGGCTATTTTACAGTGGTAGCAAGGGATAAGTTCTACATCTCCAACTGAAACTGGGCCAATGTAAAACCAATTATCCAAGAGTCATAGGGACAGAGAGAGAACAGGCAAGGGGAAGTCTATGACCTAGTGGTTAGAACTGAAAAACACAAGTGTAAGGACAATACTATTGTTAGAAAGTGTGGCCACAGACATTCAACTCACTTTAAGTTTGCCACTTGACATGCAGATATCTAAACCTTTGCATTCAATATCAATGCAAATAAAATTCAAAAAGTATCAGGGTATGAGGATGCAGTAAATGAAGTTATCCAGGCATAGTAGAGTTATATTATTATAGTGATTAGTTTTCTGGACATCAAAAGAGACAACAGTGGAGCATAACCAAGGGGACTTTATTAACACAAATCTGCAAACATCTCCATAGGATGGCTATGCTCCAGAGTTCTCAACAACCCTAAATATGTATCAGGTAAGTCAAACCTATGCTTTCTGTGTGCCAGGGGAAGTCAAAAAGTTCCTGACCTCGTTGCTGGAAGCAAGAACAAATAGGCACTGATTAGACTCAAGTTAAGTGTATTTCACCTGAGGGCTCATTAACTGTAAGAGAAAGGGAATTGGGATGGCTTCTGAATGTAATAAAACACAGTGCTTGTACTGTGAAAAAATATTGCCTTGATGGCAAAAAATGTATATAATGAGTTTTGTGCTAAAATTATAAAGATACAGTTTAAGAAACAAATTTCCAACAAATAACAAGGAACAACTACAAGAGTTAAAGGTAAGAAAGTTTGCAATTACTAATCTGGTTACCAGAAAATACAGAACAAAGCAAAAAGGAAGCATAGCTCCAATGAGTATTTTAAAGTTATGCTGTAATTGGGTATGATGTTTTTTGTGATTTAACCCCAGTGGGCAACTAAGCCCCACGCAGCTGCTCACTCACTTCCCTTTTGGTGGGGGATGGGGAGAAAATCAGAAGGGTAAAAGTGAGAAAACTCGTGGGTTGGGATAAAGACAGACTACACATAAAGCAAAACATGGGTGTGCAAGCAAAGCAAAACAAGGGATTCATTCACCACTTTAGATTGGCAGGTAGGTCATCAGCTGTCTCCAGGAAAGCTTGTCTCCATCACGTGTAACAAACACCATCCCTCTGAACAACCCCCACTTCCTTCTTACCCCAGCTTTATATGCTGAGCATGATGTGAGGTGGTCTGGGATCTCCATTTGGTCAGTTGGGGTCAGCTGTCCTGGCTGTGTCCACTCCCGGTTTCTTATGCACTCCCAGCTGGTTTACTGGTGGGGTCTTGGCTCTGTGTAGGTGCTGCTCAGCACCAGCAAAAACATACTTGTTACCAACACCGCTTTCAGCACAAATCCAGAACTTAGCCCCATGCAGGCTACAATGAAGAAAATTAATTCTTGCTTGGCTAAAACCAGCACTATGTGGAATATAATCGCAAGAAGCCTGATTAGCAGATAGCAAGATACAAAAAAACCTCCAAACCTCAATGCTAATGGGGAGATACTACTGAATAAAGATAAAGCTTAACATTGATATTAAGTATGGAAAGAGGAAAAAAAAAAAAAGGCAGACCAATTTTCTTTCTATTAAGAACTATATTTATTGATGGCTACACAAGTAATACAGGACTGTAAAAGGCTCAAGCCAGATCCAGGAGGGAGGTGACTTTGTTAGTGATATTTACCCATATGAAATTTTTACTGAAATGAGATCTTCCTATTTCTAGTGTTTGATTAGTGCTTGCAACAGCCCTGGTTTCACAGGTAATAGTTGACTCATCAGCCCAATACAGGATACATAAACAAGTATCCCAGAAGCTTCGCTGAAAAAGCTTAAATGCTGGAATAGGCTTATAAACCCCAGAGCTGAGGGACACTGGAAGATTTCTGTATTTTAAGGGAATATGCTTTGTTTCTCTGAATCTCTCAAAACACTCCATGGGATTTAATTTTGATATCAATATGTCTATTATGTGAAATTCTCAATTTTATATTTAGGACAGCAGTATTTCTGACTATGAACTGGTATTCATAAAAATAAAGTCCATGTCAGAAGAGAAGATGGAAATTAAGTAGCACTGAAAGAAAGTGTGAATAAAACAGAAAATCGCACAGTAATCATATGCTGGCCAGTCCCTTACAGAACTTATCTTCAGAATCCTAGGAGGGAGGCCTTTAAAGGGATATATATTAGTTTGTATGGTGGATTTAGGAAAAACACAAACATGTAGACTTAGAGCAACATGGTTGCGCTTTGCAGGAGCAATAATGAGATAGACCTCTGTGAAAGGAAAGAAAAACAAACATCCATTCTCAGATAGAGACACTGCTGAAAAAAACAAGGGCCAAACTCCAGAAATACCTTCTCTTTGCAAAGAAAGAGGTCGTTGGTATTCTTTTCTCCCCAGTGGGGAAGAATTTAGAGATGTTAGCAATCAGATGACTTTAGTAGATCTGAGTTAGCCATAAGAGCAAGAAGAAATGCTCAGGAACAAGGACATGTGAAATAAAGGGATTCACAAAATGTGTATCTCTGCAAAATGCATATTAATAAATACAGAAATGTGGAAGATCTGATCATATATTGCTGGGTTTCAAAATATCTGTGTGTGTAGTGAGGGCGTGCCATCTGATGACACAAGCATGGAAGTTATAATTTTATCATTAAAAACAGGGAAGAGTCATGCACTCTCTGGATGCCCATTTGAAATATTTGGGACCCAAGTATCTTTTCTCCAACAGGGGGGTTCTCTGGTTGGAAACGGAATAATTAGCAGCCAACTTCCCAGGCTTACTCCAAACTTCCAGTTTCAAATAGTTCTGAAACTCCTTCCAAATAACAATGAACCAAGTCAACCTCCCTCTAGAGTCAGTAGAAAGCAATATTTTTCACTAAGTCCTGGTGGAGCTAGAGACAAGAAAGATTATGCTGGTGCAAACCAAGCTGTTTTAGAAAAGAAGTCCCTTAGGGAAGTACAAGAAAATTCCTCTGTGGCATCTATCATGTCACAGAGTCTAAAAAAGAGGTTTACTCTCAATGTATAGGTACAGAGAAAGTGTTTTTCTTGGTAGAATGTCTGTCTGTGTTTAATTGGAATGTTGGAGAAATATGAAAACGCTTTCAGAATTGAATTAGCAACTGAAACAACTTTTCTTATGCATTGGGTTCAAGTGCTTTAAAAGCGAGGGACAAGACTGTTCATTATAATTTAATTATTGAACCATTAGTGCCAAAGATTAGAGACACTGAAGAAGTTTAGTAAATAAATGTACTGGGACTAGACATTATATGCTGATTGCTTCATGCTGGCTATACAAAATACCAATTTAATGTAATGGAAGCTTTCATTTTGGAACTAGTTTAGACTGGTTTCAAAAGATGATAATTGGCTACTGAAAGCAATGTCAAAAAGGTTGGATGTGTAGGTATAAATAGCAAAATTGGAGGGCTGTGTAAGTTATCGTATTAGATTTGTATTACAAAATTTATCTGTAGTGATGTAAACAGATGGATGTTACCATAGATAGAATGAATATATTTTGCTTTAAGATATGCATCCTTTTTCATTTTTTTTTTTTAATTTTCCCCAGGAAAATTAAGATGTTAGTAAATGTTTTCTGGGATCAGCATGAAAAACAATAGGTACACTGGAATTGCATAGATCATTCATAGATCAGTCTGGAGCTATGGAGAGACTCTGTTACGGATTAAAGCAGAACAGAGATGGGCATATGTTTCATGATAGAACCATCTATCAGACTGTATTCCAAAATTATGGTCCCAAGAAACTGCATTTAATAATTAGGCCTTGGTGAGGTATAACAAAAAAAAGAAGCTTTTGCTGAAAAAAAGAACATTTAGACTACTAAAATAAATAGAAATGTCTCTTCAGGGATGAATGATACTGAAAATAAGGTATACTACATTAAAATTTGTACAAAACAAGTTAATACAGATTACTGCCTTAATTGAAACACTTCTGGAAGAAAATAGCAACAGTAACTGCATAAAAGCATTTCAGACATGAGATAGAATTTTGGTAATTAAGATCATGTCAGACCATCTAGTTATGGCTGTTTTTTTAGAAGTAAACCACATTAAGCAGCTTAGTTATGAAGTGCAGATTGTAAATATGAAACAACAGGGAAAGAATAAAATATAAAGAAAGAGATGAGCAAAAGTAGGTGATAAGCATTGGCTTTGCTACTAATCAGGTTGTGTAAGTTCTGTGTTGCCTGGTTCACAGAATTTTTCTCTCTGTATAATAAAGTACATTTTGTTGTGTTGGTTGTCTGTCTAAAATGCCAAACAAACTGTCTTTCAGAAAAATTATATGGCACTGTTGCATTTCAATGTGTACTGGAAATCTGACAGGAATAATAAAAAACCCCTAAGACAGGGAACTCGGCTAGGTCTTAAAGGTATGCGGTGGGAACTGGTGTGCTAACAAGATTTCAGTTGCCCTTCATATACAACTTTTAAGCCTGAACTTCAGCCCTTTCTTAATATTTTTTTACAATCCACTTAGAAAAAATAGTAAAATATATAAAGGGAGGCTCCCAATTGTTTGGGTATTAAGAAGAGTAGAAGTAATAATATATCTTGCCTAGGAAAACAAAGCGTCAACAAAAGTAGAAATCACTGGTATTTAGAAGAAAATAGTACGAAAAAAAGGCATCTGTAAAAGAAGATAATTCAAACATCTGTACTTGCTGTGTCCTAAATGTCCTGCTTCCTGCCTTGATGAAAATGTTTGGCTCTTCCTTGAAATCTAACTTCTCATGCTAAATGTGAAAGATTAACTGTGTAGTTAATTTATTAAAAAAGTTTATGGGTTTTCTCAGACACTATGAGATCAATATATAATAACTTTCTGTACAAGTCCCAGTCTTAGGAGGCTACATTATAGTTTCTGCCAGAGACCGCATCAAAGACCTCTAAACTTGCCATCAGAGGGAAAGGACAGGGTAGATGACAGTTTCATGGAAGCAAGGGTTCATTCAGACCATGTGTATACTAATTCTGGAGAGGTCACAATTTGACTCCTACCTACATTGGCAGTATCTTTTTAATACCCAGCTGCAAGTGTCTTTTCAGTACTAAAATTGTTTTTAATGTAAAGTTTCTTCCCCTGGATGAAAATAGTTTTTATAATCTAAAGTGGGACTTGAGCCCAGTATCCCAATATATAAAGCAATTACATTAACCAGGTGAGATGCTTCATCATAAAAAGATAACTACTGTTACATAAATAATTCCTGACTATGCAAGCAGGGCTCATCTTTGAAGGTGAGAGGGAACATTATAGTTTATTGTATCTGAATGATAAAAATTATATTTATAGACCAGACTACAATGACCCTAGCGATGAGCACCGAGCGTTTTACACTTTAAGGAGGAAAAGGACTTTTTGAGAACTGACATCATCATCAAACAATTTGTGTTTCTTGGTGAATCCATGAGCTGAGCCTGGTGTTTTAATGACTAGGAATCATGAATATTAAACTGGAGAAAAGTTGACAGTATTTAAATGAGCATCATTAAGAGACACATAAATTAACAGGATTTTTAGTTCTTGTGGAACTGCCGTTTCAATGTTAATTAAACAACTGGAGTGCTCTTGTGCATTCCCAGCAAACTGTCCCTAATGTGTTCTGCTGAATATCATTATGGGTGGCTGCCTTGCTGTTTAATTATTTTCAAGTTGATTTTTTTTTTCCCCGTTGCTGCAGTGGTTTTATGCTTGTCTTGCATTCAGAAGGTGACGGGGCTTAATCCCAAAGGAGTCTGTCAGTTTGATCTACATGTGGTGCTTATACTGAAATACCCATTTTTGTAACTAATAAAACATGCACACATATAGTGTTGCTGCCTAACCCTGCTGAAAAAGCCCCACTATTGACTGCATTATCTTTGTACGTAACAACCATTTGATGACTTACTGGGATTTTAGCAGTAGTTCTCTATCACAGTGGTAATCATTATTTATTCCATTCTGCACACGCAGGTGGTAAAGAATATGAATATAGATATAGAGAAAATAAGCATGAGATCTAGTTATTTTATAAACGTGAAGAGAAATGCTGCACAGAGCTCTGTGTGCTGTATCTGTTAAGAAAATCCACTGTTCAGCTGTTCCTTTACTTCTGTCTGCGTTATATATGTGTACATCAGAATTAAAGCAGTGTCTTTTCAATCTTGGATGTCCACCTACCCCCCTCAGGACTGGGTCTGTAGGGAGAATAGTCTCTGATTCTCCTTTAATAGACTGTTTTGCCAGTCCCCTGGAGCTGGCTCTGCATCCTTCCCCTTCCATGGCAGCTGGAACTCCACCTGCCTCATGCGAGTCCCCACACCATGTTTGAAGGGGACACCCCCTCAGACTTCTTCGTTTATCCACACTCCACGTTAGGCTGCCTGCTCACCCAAAGGCTGGCCATGAGGCTGTACAGACTCTTGGAATCCAAGTCCCTCTCTGCTACTTAGGTGTTTGTCCATGTTACCTCTTCTCTTGCCAGGTGGTCACCCATACTATGTCCATACTACTAGCTCCAAGCCCAGGCAGATTTCTACCTCTAGCACATACAGGTAGGCATCTCAGATGAGTTTATCAGGGATCTTACAGTGTGCACTCTAATCGTGATTCTAATCCTTTGCCAGGTGTCTGCATAGGCTTCATATAAATGTGCCACTGAGAAGCGCTCCAGTTCCAGCCTACACAGTGAAGAGGATGTGGCTATTTT
This sequence comes from Merops nubicus, assembly GCF_000691845.1. Taxonomy (NCBI): domain Eukaryota; kingdom Metazoa; phylum Chordata; class Aves; order Coraciiformes; family Meropidae; genus Merops; species Merops nubicus. The sequence goes on along the minus strand of NW_008590578.1, from coordinate 15,779 downwards.
CTGCCCCTTCTGGACTGCTGAGGCAGAAGAGAGCAAAGACTCTGAATATTAAGCAAATGTCTATTCAGTCATATGCTATTGCCCTGCTTCCTTCTATGCTACTCTGCAGCATCATTAGAATCAGAGGACATTGCCTTCAAGTTACGGCTACATTTTACTGAAACCCATCAAATCTAAATCTTGCCTCAGAGGCTGTTAACACATTCCTATGCCATTTAACTTCAATTCACTGATAGCCTGGCCTGCAGAATAGAAACTTGGACAGCAACATGACAAATTGCTGTCTGGCCAGCCTGAGTGTCAGAAAAGTTTTTAAATTTGTGAGGGAAAAATAAAAAAATACCCTGTTTATCTCTCTGGAAGAAGTCAAGTGTGATAGCTGGTAATGTTTCCATACTCTGTACAGTTACTGTGTAACTACGTCAGGCCAAGGAGTGCAAGTGTTAAAAAAAACCTCTACCATCCCACACATTTGTAGTGCCTACAAATGTGTAGGCACTGTAGTCCCTGTATACACACCTGTTATTAGTAGCAACAGTGGCTCTCTCCATGGAGTTTGGCAATCCATAGAGATATATGCTTAGTGTTACTGTGTGGAAGTTATGAGAAATAAAGTAGATGAAAATTAAGTCTGATATGATCCTCAGCTTTAGGATTATCTTTCACTTTGAAAAAAAAAAAACTTTCTAGCCAGTTTTCTGGGAAATATGACTGAACAGTTGTTGATGGGGGAAAAGTATTTTGCATCCAGATCTCAATTTAATTAACTGAAAGTTGTTTCTGAATCTTTCCTTCCTACCTACTTACTCACAGTTGCCTGTATTAATAGAAACAGTTGATAGATGTCTTCAGGGGAACTTCCTATCTAATTAGTAGATTTAGATTTTTTTTCTTACTGCATCTTGCCAATAAAAACAAAATTAAAATAACTAAACAAAGCTAATTATGTGGTGCTTTGAAATACCTGTCATATAGTTGAATATACATTTCCTCCTCTTCTTATTGCACATTACATCAGTTAATAGGTATTTCTACATCATGTATTTCACTTTTGACTGGAATGCTGTTGTGACTTGTTTGTTTGGAAGATGATACATAGGTCCTTATGAACCTTTCCTGTCTGGGGCAACAAGAAATTATGTAACTGTAGCATACGGAGTAAGCAATCATGTAATGCAAAATAAGTTCCTGGCTTTATTTGTTTGGACTCATATCCTTGGACATCTTCCCCCTGCCCCAAGTTTCCAAAGAGTTAGTGACTAATAATGTGTGTTTTGAATGTAGGTCTGAAATAGCATAGAGTTCTGGGTGTTTGGATGTAAGAGCTAACCTGGCTTAGATTGGTGCATGATTTAGCCTTACTTTAGTTTGAGACAACGAGAAACTGTGCTCTTCACATACCACCTCTTGGAATGTGTAAAGTAGTCCTTGGTTTGGGACTTCAGATTTAATAAAATATGATTCCTATATTCTCTCCAGATTTGTGCTAGACTTAATCAAAATTTAATGCAATGTGATATTGTTTCAATTTGGCTCACGATAATAAGAGTTTATTTGGGGGTAGACCAGCTCTTTGAAGAGTGACTTATTTAGTGAACTTTTACCAACTTTGACCATTCACTTGGGAATCTAACTACAGGGCGGTGCTCAGAGACAGAAGTACGTGCAGTTAGATTCTATATTGCATCAGGTAATATAAAGCTCATTGAATACATACTGGGTATAGCTGCCAGAGCAAGCAATTATATTTAAGCAATCTGCATGGGTTTAGACTGTACACTACAAGAAGCTGGCAGAATTGCAGACAGTCCTTGTGTTTTATTATTTTGTAATATTTGTCTAAGGAGGGGGTGTGTGTCAGTTCCTATGGCTATTTACACCAGTAGGAAGTTGTAAATGCCAGCAGCAGATGCAGACTGTGACATGGTGCTGCTACTGCAAAGGCAAACAGGACTGTGCTGGATGAAAATCCCGGCTACAGGTTTTAGGAAGAAGAATGACAAACCTCACCAGAACCAAAACCTCCTGTCAGGTTAGCCAGCCAGCAACACCCACAATCGTTTAGTAATCAAGGTAGTAGGCAAGCTTTCCTCTGCATGGAAATTCTTAGGAGGAACAATTTAAAGTCCATAAACTGAAAACAGCATCTGAAGGGTCAGTGGCAAATGCAAGTTCCTACCACTGTTGAAGGCTGAAACGCACTCATATTGCAGTACAGCCATCTTCTTCATTTACATGTATTACAATGGTCATGTGGATACAATTTGGATTAATTAAACCAACTTTTACCTTTGCCTCATTTGAATTTCTTGGAAATATCTAGTGTGGTCAACAAAGTCCTGCCTTTCTTTTGTATAAAAGAAGAGCTATGAACTTTTAAAAATGTGTTTCATAATGAAGACAACTGTGTGATCTTATTCTTCCTCAGTGACTCCCTTGTATATAATGTCCCTAGTATGTACCACTGAGCACAAACTGTTGTTCCTGAACACTGGGCTGTATCTGAAACAGTTATTTAATATTTTTGTTCCCCTAGCTAGGATCAAGTACTATTGTTTAGGTGCCAAGTGTCTTACAGAGATTTTCAGAGTGTTTCTGTGCCATTTAGTATTCCAAATTGCAACTGCTGTCTTCTCAATAAGGCATTATGCAGGTGGATGGCTTTGTAAAAGCCATCAGAGTAACAAAAACATTTACATACCCCTGTCTCCCTATTTTGGATTTTCTTCTTTGCTGTCTTTGACACTTGAATTCACCACCTGCACCTGAAGATTGTTCTGAAGACAGCTGCAAGTTTTCCAGTAGAATCCCATATCCTAATTCTGGCATCTGCAAAGCTAAGCCTATGTATATTTCTACTAGTTTCCCTTCAGCCAATGGCATCTTTGCTATATATAATTTTTAGGCATTAAAAAGTATGGAGTTAAAAATGTATTTTCACCGTAGATAGGTACTTACACTACTTAGGTTTCTGGTTCTATGACTAAAATAAAGGTGTAACAAGTCCTGTGTTCAAAATCCTCAGTGCTATTTCATGAAGAGGTCTTGGGATATATTCAGTATATAAATCCTCCTCTGAGTAGCTTTTAGGACCGGTCTGGTTGCTTGTATGAGTTTTGGTTACTGAACAGGGAAAGTCTGGGCTAGGTTATCAGCCCCACAGTGTGTGTGTTCATTTATATCTATATAAATTCTGATTCTGTATCCTATTTTAAATTCTCTGTACATGTGTCAGTAATGTAACAAGGTGTTGGAAACCTGGCCTAGCTCACAATCTTTTTTTCTTTTTTTTTTTTTCCTTCCCCCTAGGTAATAAAAGAAATAAAATTGAACTGGGGTACTCTTGCTCTTCTGAAAGGATCTGGAGTAGTGTACCATAGGTAAACTGGTCCCTGGATGTCATCAGTTGCTCCTCTGTGCAAGTCAGATTTTCCTCAACATGTAGGAGGAAGGCGAAGGTGGCAATTCCATTACAGAGAAAATCTTTACAAACCTATAGTGCAGTGAGATGAAAAGCAGGGAAAGCATAAAAGAGAAAAGCCAGCAGGCAGTGCAAGGCCTTGAAGGAAGCCTAAAGAATAGGAAATGCTCAAAAGACAGGAAGCTAGATATGTGGGTGAGAGCTGAGCCCTTCCTTTAGTGCCTGGTTTTGCTGGTCTCTACTTCTGGATGTGAAAATCCTGGAACTAAATGTGAACTAAACTAAACACATGCCCAAATCAAACCTGCCTGAGGTCTTTTTCTTTGGTATCTGATGTCTCAACTTCTCACATGGACATGCTAATGGCCTTACTCACAAGCCCATGCAATGCAGGTATGGATCTGCATGGAGCTACACAACTGAACCTACAGTCCCCAGGCACAGGTGGCACCTTTGGGGTAGCATCAGGTGCCTGCCCATGCTTGGTGCCACGCGTCCAGGAGAGCTCTGGTGATTTGCAGGAAGTTTGTAATTGCAGTGTTTTGAGACAAAAGGCTCCTGAGCAGGAGTGTATAGCCAGCTCTCTATCTATTGAAATTCAGGTTTTTCAACCAGCAATAATCTGATACTCTTTGCTTCTGCAATTCTGAGCTGCTTCAGCACGCACATCAGAGCCCTTCACACAAAATCAGATATAAAACAGCTTTTCGAAAGTCTTTCTTTGTTCAGAGCGTTTAATGTTTATTTTTCTTGTATACAGTGATGATTTTATTTAAACTAACATTGCATCATTTGGTGCAGGTTACTAGATAATTGGGGAGTCTTTAAAGCGGATTTTCAAGTTGAGAGTAATGGATACAATTTATAGTAGAACAGATGGTTGGCCTTCATTTGCCTGTTGACAGGTAGAGTGTTGTCAGCACTTCAGGTTGTTATCATACAGAGAACAGCAGTTCAGAATCTTAATTGGGACCCAAAAGGATATACTCTACAGCTTTTTCTGGGCATTTACAGGCACAGGAAGATGTACAAAAGAAAATGGGGGGGGGGGGGGGAAGAAAGAAAGCTGATGTATAAATATGATTCAAATGCAAAAACTTTGAGTTTGTGCATGATGATCTTGGTGTACAAATCTTTTGATGAGAAGAATTCAAAGACTGAGAGGATGAAAGAGGTCAAAAGAGTACTTCTTCCGATGCACGAGGTATTGCCAGGGTGTTTGCATCCTCACACAAGTGCTTCCTGTTGTAGCAACAATGAACAGTTTGTTAAAGCGGGCAGAGTAAACTGTGTGAGCAGCTCTGCGGAGCACCTGGAAGACATTTAGGAAAACTGAGAGATTTCTGATTGAATTTTTTTCCACTGCGATTTGGATGTTCACTATACCGAGCAGGAAGCGGCTGAAATCGTGTTCTCTGAGGCAGCAGCATTTTGATTACTTATAATATACTTGTCCTAGCAGCAAGAATGTACAACAAAATCTGTAGCAGTTTTTAAATAGTAAGGTTTGCATTAAGTGCTACAAATCAATCTCTGGCTTTGTTATCCTTGTAGTTTATTTTATTTTATTATATTAATTACTACATTTATTTGGTGTACTGAACTCTTCCTGAGAGTCTTTGTTCTCAAAAAGTCCATAGCTCCAAGAGTTTGAAGAAGAAATGTTTGTTTGGATAATGGCTGGGAAACTAAGTATGTGCTGACATCAAGAAAGCTGGTGGTGTGGTCTGTAGGGGACAAATTCCTGTCATCCATGCTGCCTAGAGAGGTTCCCCTGAAACGATGCCATTATCTGCATGAATATTGTCAACCTTTGCTCTTCAAATATTCTTTACCTCACACATCCAGTTATGAACTCCTTTCACAACTCATTACTATTATTGGGGGCTAATGCTGTGCTTGGCCTGAGTCTAACACATAACTCCTGTCTAAAGGGCTAACAAGCTATGGTGGACCGCTCTCTTTCAGAAATTAAATCAAAGCCTAGAAGCAGGTCACATCCCAGCTGTGATATTTTTCCAAAGGAAAGCAGCTCAGCTAAGCATACAGCCAAAGCATATTCTCCATCTGAGAGGCCCATGATGCAATATTATTTAGGAGTGGTGCATTTTAAAAAACCCAAATCAGTCACTAGCAGCTGCCTTTTCAAATCTTGAAGTGAAAGGGAAAGAAAGCAAACCCTTCTTACACAACTTGAGTTTTAAGAGTAATGAGACATCAAAGGAGGCACCGTTATGAAACTAGTTGAGATTCCATACAGCAGTACAACAAACACCTCTTGCCATAGAAATTCAGGACCATGTGGGAGATGCATGCAGGCTGGATTAGAAACATATCCTCTAGCAAGCTTCTTTGTTTTTTGCAGCAGACCGCAAACACTACTTTCATCCTCAAAAAGAAAATGGCAATCGAACTTCACGTTGGCTGAGAAGTGTGGGAAATTCACACCAGTGTACCTTACCTTCAGAGAAAAGGCTGACTTACACTTTCAGCAAAGACTGCCTCCTTAGCTGGGCAAAACCTCTGGACTTCTTTTGCATATTCATTCTACAGCAAGGTTTGGACACTCACTGGTTCATCTTTGCAAAAGACTGTTTTGACCCAATCATGGTTAAAAGGATATTTTTAGCTGGCTTATACAGACAAAATGTCAGAGGATTTGATTCTGAGTCAGAGAGAGAGCTTCTGTTCAGAGTGTTTCTGGAGTGCTTCTGAGTCCCTCCAATATTACAATGCAGTGTTACTGAGTTTACCGTTCTGTGCAAAATTAAGTCGGTGCTAAATATTGGACTGAGAGACACAGAATGCTTGCATGGTATCAGTGACACTCAGCTTTAGGCAGATGAGATGTACCATGAAATTAGCAGGCTTACTCATGCTGGAAGCTGGGCATACTTTGAAAGATTATACCAAAAGTTGTATTTTGATGCACAGTACAGGTATAACACAGGTAACACCACTAACAACGCCTCTGCTCCATCCCACTGCTGCGTTCATGTGTGCCCATGGAAGGTCATGAATAGGATAAAAACACCATTTATTTACTCTCTCTCTTTTTTTTTTTCATTCATATTTTAAAGAATTTGATGAAACTAGCTGAGCTCAGGTGATTCAAACACATTCTCACCAGGAAGCAAACAAAAGCCTCCTGACCATGTCTGTGAAAAATTGGGTTGAGATGGATTTCAAAAGTGTTGTTGATTTTAGGGGCTTTATTGACCTTTGTGTCATTACTGCTCTCATCGGCTGTGCCTGATAATATTAATCTCCCACACAGTCCTCCCCATCTGACAGAAAACAGTGTACCTTGCGAGCTTTGCCAAAAACTTGTTTAATCTTAGGCATCTTTAACAACTACAGGGACAATGTGGTGAGGTAAACAGCTGTAGAAGTGAGATACATGGGGAAAAAAGACTAATTCCTCTTTCATAGCCAAGAATAGGATGAAGGATGTCTGCTAATACTAAACGTAGTTACACTAAACCTCTGTCTGCTTTGGCTGCTCTTAGGCAATTATTCTCTATCTGGTGTTTGATCCTTTAAATGAATCTTCCTCAGCTGTGGAGGTATGAGCAGGTGTTTGAAGGCTACCTTGCTGAGGGGGACAGAAAAACAGACAAGGTGACATTTGACAGATATTTCATGTTTAGCTCACCAAGAGTGCGCCATATTCATTTGCTGTTGAACCTCAGGGAGAACATGGAGCTCGGAAGTGTTGATGAGAGGTGGGATTGTAACATGCTGTCTGCAACCTGCCAACCATTCCCAAGCAGTACACAAGAGCCCCTGGCTCCCATTTTCCTTAGGGAGCAACTTATGGCATCTACTGGGGATATGTGGGGTCAGAGAACCAAGGGCAATGCTTCGTATGTCCTTGTTTGCCATCCTGCACTCCAGGTGAGCTAGGCACATTCTGTCCCTAATTATCCCCAATTAATAATTAAGCAGTTTTGCTTGCCTATTTTGTTTGGTTTGTTTTGTTTTTAAAAGGATTTTCTTTCCTTACTGTAACATTTTCTTGTAATATTGGAAAGCATTTCTTCATTGTTTGGACTAATTTCCAAACAGATTAAAAACTGTTGTAGCAGTCAAGCTTCAGTTCCTTCGTTTATTAGATTCAGAAGAGAGCAAATTCCTTAAAACACAGATATAAACAATTATGGTAATGCATTCTGATTTTATAATTAGTTTTCATCACGTGAAACATATAAGTCTGGGCTTAGATTTTTTTTTTACACTCCTATCCTCTCAGGTCTGAGTTTGAAGATCGTACATTTCTGTCCCCAGCCTTGCTCCCAGTTCTTGGTGGGCCATGTAGTATGGGATAGAAACTTAACTCCCAGAGACACTGAAATACATGAAAGAAGGTAACAAGTGCTGAAATAGGAAATATTTTACTGTAAAATGCATGTAGTATATCTGCTCTTTGTTTTAGTTATAATTAAAAAAAAAAAAAAGATATTGGGTAAACCTTGGGGTGCCTTCTCAAAATTTCCTTTCCTTTCTCACAGTGAGATCAGAGCAAGAACCAGGTAACACACAAGCATTCAGAGTCCAGGTGAAGTAATTCACAAATGGTGCTAATCTCTGGAGTAGGGAAAAGTTGCTCTTTTCACAGTGAGAGACAGAGGGAAAATTTTTGCCTACGGGTATAAATATGAAACTCTCTGCTACTTCAGGGTGAGCCTGACCTTACCCCAGTGAGATATTTTCCAGTGACTTTTTTGGGCACAGAATCAAGTTGTGGAGCTTTGCTGAAAGCTGAATTTGGACCCTTCTTATTACATACAACAATAGCTTCTTAATTTTTATTTTAATTACTTTTGTCTTGCATATCCAGAAGGATAGGAAAATAATTTTATTAATACATTGAGAGTGTAATGATCATTAAAGAATAAAGAAAGGATTATAGTATTCTGGCACAGTCCTCCCACACGGAACCCCGAAACCTAATTGTAGCCCTTGAGGGTTTGAGCACTGCCCTGCTTAATGATAATTTGTGTTGCTGCTCCAAAAAAAGAAGTGGCTATTAGGGCAGAAAAAAAAGCTCTGATGAACAATGGGAGAAATTAAATTAACATGAATAGGCAGAAGCCCCATATGTCATTGCAGGACCCATTAATTCCAAGAGAAAGAGGGAAGTATTAAGACCATTGTACAAACCACTGATGAGTTTTGAATATTCTCATCTGTACAATTCTCATCACTTACCTTCAAGGAAAGTGAAGTCAAGCTGAAACAGGTGCTGGAAAGGACAGTGGGGTGGAACTGGAGAGCTTGCCTGACACGTGTGGATGTCTATTCTGTGTATTGAAGTACAGCAAAGAAACCCTTGAGCTAGCACCTGCCCAAGCTAGTACAACCAGATGGTGCACTCAGATGTGGAAATAGCAGCATCAGTGTAGCCCTGAACCTCAAGAAAGTACCCTGCAATGCAGCAGTACTTTGCTCAGGTGGAGTGCCGTGCTGAAACACCTTTACAGCTTTTTAGAGCTGGAGCTGTCTCCTGGGGAGGCCGGCTTGCACAGCCCTTCTCCTTTCCTTGTGTTGTAGCACATGCTAAGAGCTTGCTCAACCTACTCAAGTCAAGACTGAATGGACATAATTTCTCTCTTTATAAGGATACATATTGAATTGTGTGCACACATTCTATGGGAAGGGTGAGCGAAGGAGGGATAGAGAGGGAACTAGTTAAACCTGGGGCAAGAAGAAATGTACTTAAATGGATCATGAAAACAGTAGGAGCTTTAACCGTCAGACGAGCAGTTTTGCAGTGGCTTTACATTAAGAGTATTGTATCTGATTCTTAGCAGATGTTGGCTGCCTTCATCAGCAAGTTAAAGGATTTACTAGCTAACAGCTGAAGCTACGTGGATTCACTGACCTTCTAGTTCTGTACCCTGCATTTGGACATTTGCTGAATGAAATAGTCCGCTTGGAGTAAGAGTCATGCAAAAGATGTCACATTTCCTGGGTAAATCCACATCCCCAGTGAGTGCCAGAATGGTCAGTAAATTCCTTGGGGCTAAGAAGCCATAGGGTCTCCTGGCTTGGGTAGCAGGGTCTAACATATCAATCTGTTTTATTTTTGACAAAACACAAATAACACCTAGCTCCTTTGTAACATGTTTTATATGTTTGGTGCAGCCTAGAAAGAATATCAGCATCTTAAACACAAGAAAAATATTTTAACCAGCAGGCACAGAGAAGTACAATGACACAGATGTGGTTGCAGAGCAGGCAGGGGACAAAGCTGGAAAGAGAATCCAAGTATCTTGTGTTCCAGTTATGTGAGGACAACAGAAGCCAGTGGCTGATTTATACCAGCTGGTTCCTGAGGGGGTAAATAAGGGCCCTGCCTTTTAAATGTGTGTCTGCACACATAGTAGACAACTCCAGTATTTGCAATTACAGTTGTGGAGCCACTTCTCAGTGAGAACTCTGGGGTGGCAACTGCTTTCACATGGTGACCTCTGCGAAGCCTGAACATAGGAAGTTCTAAAACTACGAGGTGTTTTGTAGACCAATCACTAGATTGTGGTTCTGTGGCACAGAGGTTGATTCACAGTCGATGTATAGGGCAAAAAAGTACAGTACGAAATTCTAAAAGCTTTGTTGAACTTAGTGCATGATGTTGCCACTGGCTGATGTCTGCTGATGCCCTGAGATCTGCATTAGAGCACTGGTTCAATATGAACTAAATATCTCCTGTATGAGCATGAACTGAACTCCTACTTCCCAAGGTCTCACCGGTCCTACATCTGATCTTGATTCATTTACAACGGGTCTGAATGTAACAGTTCTACAAGTGTGGAACATGATAACTCCTTGTCTACTGCACGGGGCAGTGATGAAGCTGGGGGGCAGGACCCACCTGGGATCAGCATGAAGGTATGCTGAGTATATGCCGTGTGTGCTTAAGCATTGTGCCAAGGGAGGAACATATGCATTTATTTATTTCACTCTTCAAGGCAATTTATACAGACTAGAAGAGACAGATACAGTGGAGGTTAAATATTCAAGGTGGGGATTTAGCTGCATGGATCCTATTAAGGTTAATGGAAGTTGTACCACCAAGTCCCTTTGTGTCACTCGGTGAGTAGTCAGTAGCCCTTGTACTGTACATCTTAACAAGCATTTAGTCATAAACAGCAGCAACGTTAGGAGTCAAACTCACTTGATGAACTAAATAGAATGATTATTTTAAGGACAAGTTCTGTTGCAGTAGCCATTATATTTGGAAGCTGAGACAAAAGAAGGGTTAAGGAAGAGATTAAGAGTTTGTAATAAGTTAATTCTGTTCTCCTACCTGAGAGAAAGCCTATGATGCATCAGTTCTCAGTATTATCCCCATGGAGGTGTCATCAAACCATCATCCTGTCCTGTTCCAAATATCTCATGAGAATTTTGAGCCACCTTCTCCATGTCAAGGGCTAAGCAGTTTGAGCTCTTGGCACAAACCAGGCTGTAATTAAAGTGCATCCAAGATATGGCTTTAATCTTGGATGTCATACTGAGGGTCTAAGGCCTGAGATGCTGTTTCTGGGTTAACATCTGGGTGAAAAGTATTCTGACTCACATAGCACTGCAGCTGGACTGTTAGATTTCTTTCTGTTGCACCACAAGAAGAGGAGGGCAGGGGAAGTGTGTCTTTTAGGCAGTAAATAGAATCTCACTGGGATGCAGTGAAATTGCAGACACCCTCAACCAGGCAAATTTGAATCCTCCAACATCAGAGCACCTTTAATTCCCCTGAAAATGCTTCACATTATAAACCCCTTACCAATTCAAAAGTGGCTCTTGAATTCACTTTTTTTCCAGCAGCTCCGTTCACCTGTGACAAGATAAGAGTTAAAAAGCTTTTCTACCTCTAGGAGAAAACAGTAGATTATCAGCCTTATCCTCCTCAGAAACATCCAGGATAGAGGTCAGCTGAACCTTTATGTGAGTCAGGACTCATTTTCTCTAACATAATCATATGTTTGGTGATGGATTAAAAGAAAATTGCCCAGTACTTGCAGGGTTAAATCACTAATAATGATGTTAGTAGTGATCTGGCTGGCAAAGTATAATTCCCCTGAGATCACTTTCTCCAAGAAACACAACAGTGTGCTGTAGTGCTTTTTGGACAGAAGGCATTATACCCCTAGTTTCATGTGGATTAGGTGACCACTTTCACATCTAACCCTTTTTTGACACTTAAAGTTCATGTGACTTATCAGTGAGGCGATAAGAGGGTGACATTCACTGTTGTCTGACTCTCTTTTGTCTTTATTTGTCTTCATTACCAGGTTTTGGTAACCTCAGAGAAACAAGTTACAGCAACTATCAGCCCAGATGACAAATTTGCAAGCAGGCCAGGGTGAGAGCTGAAGAATCTGATCTGAGGTGAGTCCCTGTTCCTCTTGAGTAATGCACCTTCCCAGACTTCACTCTTCAGGATGATTTGGTGCAGCAAAAAAGGTGTGAAACAGGGAAATCCAGACCCAGGTAATTCAGCTCACGTTTAAAAGGAGGTTTTGCTTGTTGATTAGGTAATCCTTCTCTAGGAAATGCACGGCACCAACTGCTTTTCATGCTAGATTAGTGCTCCTGTGGTCAATTTGCTTTTACTAATGTCAGGGCCCCACGGAGCAGGTTCATCTGTCGCATAGCAACTGCTTCAGCAGCAGTGGAGGTAGCCATGCATAAAAGATTACACATGATGGCAGGGCACAAGTGTGAAGATTTTCAAAATTAGATACAATCTCAGCATGAATATGAACTGCAGAATTGACATGGAAGGATTTTTTTTTCAAGTCATCAAGTTTCCATATTTATCAGAAAAAGTGATTTAACTGCAGTGCATGTAAAACGAAGAAAATGCAGAGGGCAGTAATTTAGAAAAAGCAGCAAACAAGCCAGTGTCTGTATACAAATAAATGTAAACAGAAAGCCTCACACAGCTTCTGCCAACTGTGAGGCTGCCTTCAGTTCCATGCTACAGATGCCCTCAGGAGAGGAGATGATCTACAGTATTTTATGTACGTTTCAAAAGGTCACACTCCAGAATGTTCCACAATCACGAGTAGGAGCAGGTAAGATGACTTACATGACTTCATTTACAGTGGACCTCTGGGCAACCTGTAAGGATCCCACAGCCCACCCTGGGACTCTGCCTCCCTTGCTCAGAGGAGCAGGGACATTTTCAGCTTGCACTGTTTGCTTCAGGTCTGCCTTCTGCTTTGTCACACAATTGAGCTTTCTTGGACATTTCTTTTCAAATGACATTCAATCTTTTCTCTTAAGTGATGGACAGAGGGAGAGAAAGATTGATTGATTAGTTATTTTGAAAGTGGTATGTCAAGGACTGTGTTTTGTTGCTAAACAAGGTTTTTCTTTGCTGTCTCTAAAATAGAGCAACAGTGAGATTTTGAAGATCTTTGTATTTGAAGTGCCCCGCTAATTTGACAGGCTACTTTTGCAGGAAAGGTTTGTTTTTGTTTTGTGCTCTTCTTTATTTCCTCTTACTGGGAGGACAAAAGAAGCAGCTCACGCTGCAGAATATTGTGGCTGATCCTTTTGTATGCAAGACTAGCAGACTTGCCTGAAACAGGAACCTTGGAGGTAGATCAGTCTAATGAAGCAGCTCAGAGAGGCGATGTGGGCTATTTTGCATCTCAAAATGATTTTCAAGTCAACACGTATAGTAACAAGTATTTTGTAGCCCAAGATACCTGTAGGTGATCCAAGAGAAAGCTGTTCATCTAGTTTCCCCGGAGCTTTTGTTTAACTGATAGCAATTAACTCTCTTTTCATAGTAAGAAATGTGGGAACCATTTCACTCTCTGGATAAATTTTATCTAGGCAAGGAATTGTATTATGACAGTTGCTATCCATGATGCTAAAATGCTTTTATTAGGACAATTACAGCTCTTTTTACTCTAGGCTGAAAGAGAAAGTGAAGAGCTAGCTTTGCCAGAGAGAGAGCAGTTTGTTAGGAATGGCCTTTTGCTGCAAAGAGATCAGGGTCTTCTGGATTAATCTTCGGATTATATAGATTTTCCAAGGATAAGACAGCTAAGTCGTCCTCTGTCTCTAAGGAAAGCAGCATTGTAGCTGCTTTGGCTAATCTAAGACAACAGCTTTTCCCTTGGAGGGTGTCAGTAATCCAAACGATTGGTAGATAAAATAATTGAAGTTCTCAGGGGTTAAGTTTAGAGAGTGCAGCCATTTTTGCAAGAGCAGCAGCTTATTAAACTGACAAAACCACACTTCAGCACCCACTGGCCCTTCCTCAGCTGCCACCACAGTGTCGTTTCCTTGGCCTGTGTTTGGGACATTCTGAGTGGAAAGGAAGGCAGGAGAAAAAGGTTAGGGCCTTGTAACAGCCAAAATTCTTCCTTGCCTTGTAAGATTGATAATACTGTACAGTTCAGGTGTGTTTACCTGCTTGAGATATCAAAGCACGCTCCAGGCTGTAATGATGAGGATTATCCTACTCTACACAATAGGAAAGCTTAGTTATCCTCATTTGTAAGTAGGAAATTGAGGCACAGAGTGTTTAGCTGGCATGCTTCCCATCGTCCTATAGGTTAATGGCATAGGAGTGAGGAGAATCCCAAAACCTCATATCTCATTCTGTACCTTAGCCAGCCACAGCAGGTTCTTTTGGACCCAAAGCAAGACCTCTAAATCCAGTAGCTGGTGCCACATCATAGGCAATGTGATGTCGTTGGTATAATTAAGGCTGAGCTTGTGCCTGTAGCCAGATGCACAACATAAAGCATGTTCATCCCGTGGACCCAAAGGACCTTCATTCCTTTCTGCATCACTGTCTTTGTTGATGAGCATCCACAACCTTGTAAGTCACAGCAGCATTTCATGTGATGTCTCCTGTTCTTGACCCTTGCCTTGCATGCTTCTCCAGAAGGC
>NW_008590578.1:0-1413 GCF_000691845.1 Merops nubicus | reverse complement strand
GTAGGGAATAGAAAATTATTCCTAAATCAATCCTTTGTTCAGGTTTGGTCCTGTGAAATATGAAAGAGAAAGAGAATCTCCATGGGGCCACCCAGCCATGAGTCTTTTTGTGTTTGAAAGGCTCCATCATCAGTCTCTGCTGTTTGCAGATATCTAACACATTCAGACTATATTTTAAATAAAACATATAAAATAATTTTCAGCTTTTCCTTACATAATACTGCCAAAGGCTCATTTTCTATCTTGTACTTGGACTGCCAGCTTCATAAGACCAACCCTAGCTTTACTCAGAGCACATTTGGCAACCACTATTTTTTCAAGCAGTTAAGTCCTTCCCTGTCAGAGTGTGAGCAGAAACATGCTGCCATTTTTCTGGAGCTATTAATAGGAGACAGAGCATCATCCTTCTTCTCTGACAGGAAGGCAAAAGTAAGGACAGGAGTCATGTCTTTCTGTCTAAATGTATTTAAGTTCATAATAATTGTTTCCACAACAAAATCCAAGTGTTTCTGAAGTGTATAGACATAATACACACATAAGTGCAATTTTAGTACTTACAATATGGATAGATTCTTTCATTCGTCTTTAAATCATCCTTTAGTCTCTTCTAAAAAAACACACAAAAAGGAGAAAAATAGGAACTGCCCAGATTGTCTCATATATAGATTTATGGTATCCAGTCCTGCCTCTAACAACAGTCTTATCCTGGAACTGTGGGATAACTGTGGCCAGTCTTTCCTACCAGTCCTGCTAGGCAGCGTCTTGGTTAGGTAGCAGTACCAGAGGAAGCAAAATTATCAAGTTAATGTTTTTGAATTTGCAGCTGTTCAGTCTCATTTTGTCTTCTTTGTACTTATAGAAGGACAAACGTCATCACAAAGAACTGAGCAGGGCTGTTGAGCTGCTTTTTTGGCTTTTATCATAACCTCTCTTCATCTTTTTCAATGTAAATAGTACCAATATCTGAAATTTTTCTTCATGTTCAGTTTACGTTTCCAACCAGTAAGATCAAACTTTTTTATGTTGCCTTAAAAATAATATCTATAGATTCGGTATGGTGCGGACAATAATGTTAATGTTTCTGTTCTACTATTTGTGGCTATTTTGTCAGTTTATGCTTCAGCAAAACCGTATTCGACTTTCAAACTCTTCACCTGCAGTCTGGTGGGCTCTGATGAAATTAATTTTCTTTTTATCATCTTTATCCTTAAATATTTACCAGGACACCATAATCTCTTTTCTGTCAAATACTTTATTCAAGACATTAAAAAAATTTGTTCTATGTTCTTTAAAAGACTGACTATAATGAGTGCTACATGGTGCTACTTTTTTCTTACAAATATTTCAGATCTAATGGTATGATCACTGAATTCTAACTGTACAGTAACTTGTATTATAGAATCATAGAATCCT
>NW_008590577.1:0-31394 GCF_000691845.1 Merops nubicus | reverse complement strand
GCAGCGAACCGCCTCTCGAGGAGCCGCTTCCCGGGGAATCGCACCTGCGGCCGCGTTCCGTTCATCCCCGCATCGAGGAGCCGCAAACGGGGATGTCTGCGTGTCCTGCCCCATCCTCAAGGCAGTGGGCTCTTGTGTGGTAGCTCTCCCTGGAGGAAGCGGGGAAGAGGGAAACTACTTCCTGCTCAAGGGGACAGAAACGTCGACATCGAGCACCGGTGGTCAAAACACTGGTGAAGAGACAAAGGTAAAGGCCCAAAGAAACCTCCCCCAACCTCAGGACTCATTATCGGACCTACTACTGACAGCAGTTAAGGCTTTTGTTTGGATTTGGGTTTTTTGTTTTTGTTGTGGTTTTGTTTTTTTTTCTGTCACCTAAACCACAGTCTAAATCTTCATCTGACGGTGTTGTGGCAAGGTCTTACTGGAGGGTCTGTTCTCTAACCTGGTTAGCCAGACTGGTCGGGGGCACGGGGAGTATACCACAGCAGTTCCCAACAAGTTTCAATCACCGGACTCTTCTACAGTGTTCTTTTCCTGCAGATAAGAGTTAGCCAATTAATGCTTTACAGTGTTTTGAAGGTAGACATTATATGTAATAAGAATACTATTACTTGATGTTCTGTTTCATGTTTTATTAAAAACGAACCGTCAAATCAGATAACTGCTTAGTTTAAGTAGTTGAAACTGGTAATTGTGTAGATGTTTGTCCAAACATCAAAAATCTCTGCTCACAGGTAGCCCTTACTAGTAGCAGTGCTGAAGCTGTGGTTATTAAGGAACAACAATAAGGCAACGTTTGGAGAGAGGTAGCACTGATGGACAGAGTTGGAAAAAACAGATAACCTTCCAAACACAAGCTCCACAATTGTCCTTTACATATGGAAATAACTCCACAAACTGCGTTAATTTAGGCTTTTCTGCATTTCAGTGAAGGTTTGTAAAACCATATGCTGAATTTGCAGCAGCTGTTTCCACAGAGTATCTTTGCTTACCAGGAAAACAGTTAAAGATTTTAGCTTTAAAAAATGCATGTAACTATGCATGCAATGATGCTCACTTCTGTGGCATTTTCCTGCCAGATGCTATATACTGCAGCTGGTAAGGCTGCATTCATGGTTCCCGTTCCTTTTGGAGACATTTTTATATATAAATACTACTGTCTTTCAGATGGGCTTTATCTTTTCTTGGGATATTATACAACGCTGTCACTAGCCG
Organism: Merops nubicus; assembly: GCF_000691845.1. NCBI lineage: Eukaryota > Metazoa > Chordata > Aves > Coraciiformes > Meropidae > Merops > Merops nubicus. The sequence goes on along the minus strand of NW_008590577.1, from coordinate 30,176 downwards.
TACATGAGAGCAGAACAAAACTCGAGAATTCTGCAGTTGGTTACTCTGGCTGGGTAGTGCCTGAACTTTAAGGATAAAGACAGTGAAACCATTCCTCAGTGAGCAGTAAATTGGGACAGGTCTTTTTGTTTTGTACACAAAGTCCCATTTTGGAGTTCTTGAAAAGTCAGCAGAACATCTCACTTTTTCACAAAAATGTGCAACTGTGAAACCAAGTAAAGGGAGAAGGATTACCCACAACAAATTAATTTTTAAAATTAATTCTGCTTGACAGGGAGTGACTAAGTAGCTATGTGTAAGAACCAGGCACATTCCAGATCCAACATTCACAGCTTACTACATTTAGTTCTGCTCAGATAATGGGCCAAAGAATTTCAAGGTTCTTATGTTTCAGTACTCAGACTAACTCAGGTGGTGCATAGCCTTTGCATCACAATAGCCTCTGGAAGCCTGAATCCCAGCAAGCTGTAGCCCCTTCTTCATAAAGTTCATGTATACAGGGTACCAGATATTGCTAGTTTCAGCTCTAGAGTATCATTCATGTTTCTTTTCCCGATATCATTTTGTTTGACATATGAATAGTTTTGCTTCTTTCTACTGTTACAAGAATTGATACTAGAGCTGCAGACATCAAAGTTGTTTTTTAAAAAAAGAAAAATCCATAGCTAGAGGGGAAAAAAGATTTCCTTGCTAGAGGGGGAAACAAGCCTTCAAGCAAAAGTTTGTAACTTTAAAAACAGGTAGGTAAACATGAGGTGGCAAGTTTAAAGAAAGGTAAAGGAACAGTTAGAAGAGATTCTGCAAGAAATCTGTGACTTGTGAAAACAAATCAGGATTCCATATTTGAAGCAAAGAGTAGTGCCAAATAATCGGGCGCTTCACAGAATGAGGACATAAAGGGCTACAACAAACAAGATGTAAGATTCCACACAGACACTAAAACTCGTACAACTAATGGCTACTTTTAGGTGATCCTATTACTGGGTCTCCTATCATGGAACTGTAGTAGAAAACCGCTATACTAGCAGGATATTGTAATATTAAAGATACAGATTATAATACAGACACCTTACCTACAGCTTTCATTCTAACATGAAATTTCTTCAAGCCCTGGCTCTTGTTTCCAAGGAACTATGTCTGACCCAAAAGAGTTATGTGAGAAACAGAAATCACAGCATGACATTTAAAAATATCTAACATTCATTACATGACCATGCACGCAATTATTATTCTCTGTTAATAAATTATACATAGATAGCAGCTATCTTTTCATCATTTACTCCAGTCAATTTCTGAAGAATGACTATAAAAATGAGAATCTTCTGTATCTCAGTCCCAACTTGGCTATTTACAAACTATGACCCTATTCAATACAAGTATTCTTTGTATTCTAATCTTTAAAATGAGAATATTTCCTTTTCCTGTTCATCGTGATCAACAAATAAAAATATCGCTATGTAGCTGCAAAACAAAGAAACTTACTATTCCTCATCCAGAAGGATGTTCCACCTTCCACTCTAGCCTAGCCTTCCCAAATTCTATTCACCCAATCAAAAAAAGCTGTTCCTTCGGGTGAGGGGGCAAAATTCCATTAGGTACCTTCCATAATAATTGAAACAAATTCTGGACTAAAATGAAACTCTGCCTCGATGGGCTTCTCTCTTTTCCAAAAAGTATTTTCCTGCTTAAAATGCTACCTACATGGAGGGCTTAGAGAGTGCTAGCACAAAATTCCTAGAATGCAATCAGCTGTGCAAGATCCTTCAGGCAGCCATCAGAGCACTAAGTGAAGCACAGATCTAAAAGTTCTTCAACACAAACAGTTCACACAAATTCTTATTTCAGATTGTCAAGGTTTAGGGCTACAAATGTAGCCTCATAAAACTATATCAAAACATTTTTTACTTTATTATTATTACAACAGGTGTGGTAGACAAACATTAGCATTCTTTCTTTGCATTATTTACTTAAAACAGGGAATAACATCTAGGTAATGATCTCAGAACACACGTCATACATTTCACATCTCACAGCCTTCATGTGCTACAAGATTCCTACAAGTATTAAATCAAGAACTCTAAAATGTTTATGCTCCCTGAAAGTGAAGCTTTTATAAAAACAGATTCTTGGTCCTTTCACATTTGCGTAGTCCAAAGCAGCCTTTCTGAAACCCTGAGCTAAGAGAAGAATCTAACTTGGCGGCATGAAATTATGAAACTGAATAAGCTGCTGTTATATATTCTCTTGCTTTCCAATAATACGATGATTCACAAAGAATGGAACCAAATATGAGTGAAAACAGTGAAAAAACAAACCCACAGCCATTTAAAAAATAAACAAAAAGCCCAACCCAAAAGGGGTTTTAGGGACACAGAAGCCTAGCAAGCCAAGGTGCTTATTGAATCTAATTAATTAGCTTTTCCACAGCAGCATCCACCACACTTCACCCCAAATGCAGAATGTGCATTCCTGTGCTGATAGGGACAAGGCAGAGCTGGGATGCAGATTTGCAACACATGCATATGCACAGGTGCAATCCATGAGGAGTGCACCACAGAATTCACCATAATGCGAAGAATTCATGTGGTCATCCACAGGGATTTCCCATAATCCTGGCATGAAGGAAAAAGTAGCCAAGAATTCCAGTTCTTTACAAAGGCTGTGAACACAGCAGCTCATCCGTTAACTGTAGCCCATATACTCGGTATTTGGCCTTGCTGGTTCACCTACAGGTAACATCAAAGCAATGTTGGCATGACTGAAGTAGTCCTGAGTGCACTCCTGCAGCCTGTGTGAAGCTCAAAGCAGAACAATTATGCTTTTGGCATATAAACTGTACAGTTTTAAGCTCGTCTATCAAATACCTTTACACAAGCTGTAGAGAGGCTGTCATAAGTTCCACTTACAAAACGACTGTGCTTATCTGCAGCAGGAGCACAAATATTTAAGTGGCACTAGTAGTTAAGGTCACATATGCCTCAGATGGAGGTGTGTGTGATAGACCTTGTCATTATAGCACTAAGCACAGCAGCAAGGCATCAGCTTCCACTACCAGGAAGCGTGACTTCAGTCACACCTGAGAACAGAGCCCAGGGCCAGGTGGTTTTGCTCATCAAATTTACACTGGAAAACCCAGACTGATGCTGTCTTAATTACGTAAGGAACCACAAGAGGCTGCATGGAAACATGTTACTCTCTGTACAAGGCTAGCAAAACCTAGTCAAAAATGTTTTCATCTTATTTAATCTGACATGAGATGAGCACATACTGTAGGTGGTCTGGAGCTAAGCACAGACACAAGTTATAAGAGTTTCTCTGAGATGTCTACCCTTCTTTCAAATCTGGCTAGTACTTTTTTCATGACTGTAGTCCCAGTCAGGAGCAATTAAATGAGCCAGGAAAAAAAAAAAAAAAATTTCTACTGTTTTAATGAGAAAGTCAGGCATGAATAAAAATACACAAAACCAGACAACTTTTTTATTGGAAAGTTATTCTGAGTTATGCAACTTCAATGGGCTGATAACGATACATTGTACAGTACATCTGTTCTTAAGAATTCATATAATAGGACTCCCAATGATAGTGTATTATGCAAATAAGCATTAGTTTAAAACATGTAACTAAACCATATGATTTTTAACACCAGTGGTACATAGTAGTTTTACAGCTTTCCACCAGCAACTTAGTTCTTCAAAGTCTGGCAAGCTGTGGCCTGATCTGCAGACATATCACACTGAACCCGGAGCAGACTGGCCCATACATGCTTATGTCCGCCCCACGTTTATACGTACCCATATACATACATATACATTCCACATATCCTTTGATTTGACAAGGCTTTTTGAAGAATAATTCAATACCTTCAGATTGCACCATTTATTTCTGGTAGGGCTTGGACAATATCAACTGTTAATTCCAGTCTCCCTAAATATATTAACCAGCAATGTCTCATTTTTAATCTCACGTCCATTTTATTGCCAATGCAAGAAAGCTTTTAGCACTGTTCCAGTTTTCTAAACTTCAGAACAGTCAAAGTGCTTTGTTTACTTAATTTAAATTGCACCAAGAAGCTGAGTAAGGAAGCACATTTAATACACAAACCAGTAGCTTTCCCAGAAGTAGTTTATACACAGGAGCAGAAGACTAAAACCTAGCACCTAAGCCAGTGCATCCAGTTCCCCATAATCGTGTAATAAACACTTGGAGAATGGAAGGGACATGTCATCAGCACACCAGACAAAACATTGCAGCATTTCCATCAAGTTCTGTTATTCTGCCCTTTAAAAAACAACCCCAGAAAACCTGCAAGCCAAACAAAGCACCCCACCCCCACCCCAAAAAAAACAAACACACACACACATCCCCAACAAACTACTAGATGGTTTTGCCAAAGGTAAAAAGGAACAAAGTTTCATGTTTTGTCAACTCCCAAATATTCTTTGCACAGCACCACAATGATAGCTCTGTGTTCTCCAGTACTTCTCCTTCCTGACATCATCTTACTGTCATTTTAGCAGAGAAGTCCAGGACTCAGTATCTTCTTCTCATCCAGCACGTGAAAAGGTTGTACTTTACCTGAAGAAACTTAACTGGAAGGCAGAATTTCATAAAAGCAACTTAGTGTTAGGCTGACTAGAAAGCCCTGCACTTCCTATATGCTCTCCACAACAGATTTTTTTTGTAGGCATGCTAGATGAAGAAGCAGCAAAGGGCTGACTTTTGAACTGACATCAATGTAGAACTAATTTTAAAGAAGATACCTGGAAAGCCTATATATTCTTCAGATTATCAGTTTTTAGAGTGAGACTAACTCACTGTAGTGCCCAAGAGGATTAATGTAGATTACATAGCAAATGAGTACGTGTTCAAACAAGAAAAATGTCAGTATTAAAGTTTTAAATGCACACTTTAAGTGGTAACGGATTGTTTGCAGAAGACTGTGCAGACCACTTGAAGTACAAGTCAAAAAGACAGGACAAAATGCAATTCAGTGTTCACAATGCATCTGAATAAGCCTCTGCAAAAAACTTCCACTAACAAATTTCACAGTAACAGCATCCTCATGTAGTACCAGGTCATGTAAAATTTCTGTGTACAAACTATACAGAATTAATGTAACCTACAGAGGCAGTTTCTTGTGACGTGGAGTTTGTGCAAGTCTAACTAGACATGGAAGTGTTTCTAAATATAATGAATTATGTCTTTATAGTGGAAGACTGAAATAATATGCACCTACATAAAACACTAGAAAAATTATGTTATTGACAGTAACATCTCTCTCCATTATCCATGTCATTATCTATGTCACATCCATTACATTATCCATATCAAAGAGAAAAATACACCTCTGCCAATATTAATGCCCAGCTAACTTCTGAAGACAGAAGAAAGACTTTAGGATCTTTCACATCTGTAAAGAAAAGCATTACCCTGGAAACCAGATACCAACAGCATTAAGAGTTAAATTTTCCATGCGCATTTAATTCCAACTGCTTCAAGCTAGCCTTCAGAAACCACCACAGAAGCTTTAATTCTCTCTCTACAACATTAAAAGTCTTTGACAAGAAAGTTAGAGTATTTGTTTAGGAGATGGGAAGTAAAATTTAAAAGCCACTTGATATTGAGTGGAAGTTCCATGTGGCTTGAGTCAATCAATCCCAATTCTAGAAATGCTCAGTCCATACCAAATGAAACCAAAACACACAGATATTCTCACCTTTTTATTTTATACTCGGCGCACCAGCACAGATCCTTCTTATGTCAAGAACTGCCAATGCTTTATTTAAAAGGAGCTTTAGATACTATTATAAAATTAATTTGCTTACAAACACAGAATCCTCATGATTTTCAGACTTTCAAACGTTACCCTAGGTAACTAAAATTGTTTCAATAAATACTGTTTTCAAAATGCAGAGAGGAACAAATAACCAGTAACAGTTATTCTAAGGCACAAATGGTGCTCAGCACCACTCTTCACAGCATAACATTTCAAAGAGAAGTTTTTGATTACACAGCAGTGCTAAGTCAAAGCTATCATGCACAGGACATGTGCTGACGCTGGGCATGAAAACATTATTTCATCCTGTCAGCAATCAAACAAAAAAATCACTGTAGTTGTCCAATCTTATGACAAGCATATGCCTAGAATAGCAGCACTCCCTCTTCAACTACTACTCAGTTCCTGTTAGAGGATGAGAACTTGTTATTTATGAGCATTAATGGCATCTAGACACAGTATTTAAATCTCTCTCAGGAACTGTTAAAAATGCTACAAACGTTGCTGTGGTAGCAGACACATTATATATAGTAAATGACCTCTGAAGTATTCTGCTGCATTAGTTGAGTATTCCACTGTATTTATAATGCTGAAATAATTTTGGTTTTGTAGAAAGCCATCACCATCTACAGTACAGATAACAGGAGAACAGAGCTCACATTGTTCAGGATCCTTCAGGAAGCTCCAAGTTTGAATGACAAACACGGCACGTTCCTATAAAGAACTGTTACAAAAGTGAAAGGCAGTGCATTCATAACTCTATCAAGGTGCTTAAATATTTTTTTTCCTAATAAGTATGCCAAAAAACCTTGTACATTGCAAGGTACATATTATATGCAGATGAATAAGCATACAGCCCTAATTCACATTTCCAATGTATCTGCTTTTGTTCCTTAAACAGTAACAACGCAGCATACTTTGTTCAGAATTATTTTATTTGGATTATAGCAATTAGAATCACTGATCAGTAGGCCCAATCCAGGCAGAAAGCACAGAATCAACATCACAAGGCAACAAACAGGGACTAATATTTTAGCATACAAACCATTTCACTGCATTATCAAGTAAAAATATCTTCCAACCATGCATAAAAAGTCTATGCTTAATCTTGCAGAGCTCCAGGTAATACCAGATTCCTAAATATACAAAAAAATACATTTAACTTATAATAATCTTAGTGAATCAGACTTATAAAATTAGCTTTACTCTTCACAACATAGAAAAAATTACAAAAATGACTGTATATAGTTTTCACCCAAATTTCACTGACATAAATATACATCAAAATCTATGATTTGATGTATACTCATGAAAATTTTAAGCTGATAGGTTTTAAAATGACACTGCAGATTGGTCCACACAAATGCCAACCTTTCTACTGATTAATAATAATAAAAAAACCTTTGATAGAAACATCACGTTATGAAAAATTACAATTTACCTGCACTGTAACCTGCATCTCACTTTAATTTACAATATGAAGATTTCTACAATTCCAGTTGTAAATTATACACTGGTAAGAACCTTTCTTTTTTTGAGGGTCATGACTAACTTGGACAAAGCCAGCCTGGTAGAAGTATTGTTGACTGAACCAGTGCACACAACACAGACTACCAAAGCAGAAAACGTTTGCTGCAGAAATTAGGTGATGCTGATAGAAAACATGCAAGCCAAGTAAAGAGTCCGGGGGGAAAAAAACAAAACAAAACAAAACAAAACAACAAAACCCTCTCAGATTTGTGACAAAGACTACTAATCAAAGCTTCTGTTAGAAAGTTCACAGAAAACCACATTACAATTTCAGTGGCAGATGAGGGGAAATTTGCTCTTATTTAATGAGGAGGAAAAAACCCACGTGTGACCCGCGTTAGTTTCAGTGAAAAGCTGAAGTGGTGCTGTGGCTGTGCAGGGCCGCACTGCAGCTCTGCCCCCAGGGGGCGGTTCCACGGCAGCTGAAGGTGAAGCGGCGCTGCACGCCCAGCTGCTGAGCGCTCCTACGGACCGCCCGCACACAACTCACATCAACTCTGCTGTTAGCATTTCTTAGCTACCAAAGCTCTTTCTTTCAAGAGCAACTCCATTTCTTTTAAAAGACTGTAGTCTATTTGCATCTGTGTGGTAAATTAATATTTTCAATTGTCAATATTCCATATTAAAGTGTACTCAGTAAAGCCATTGGCTGTACAAGCCTTCTCCCTGCTGGCACCTCCCTCTGCCTTTGTGCACTGCCAACGCTATCTAATGCGGATCTCTACTACGTCTCTCTCATCAACAGAGCTGTGCATTTGTTTCATACAGGAATATTACACAGACATTTTTTTTCTCCAAACTGGACTAAGAAATTTTAATCCAAATCTTTTGTTTATTCAAGAAAAGTTCAGAAGTTGAGCACTGACAATATCCAGTAAGCTGAGTACATCAAAAAAATCAGATCTTTTAAATGACAAATACTCCTTTGATAGCAAGTTTGAACAAAGGGAGGTGCTTTGTTCAGAAGTGGAATTTTACAGTTTTGAACAATGAGTTCAGTATAATGCAACACTTCTCAGACTACTACAACAAAGCACCATATAACCTAATGGAGAAATGAACTGGAATTGTTGCCTCTTTGAATGTAAAACCACTCTGAGGTTGTATATGGCCATAATGTTTTTAATTATGGCCAGTAACTGTCTCCAAAAAGTTTACAGTAAAAGCAAGGATCATTATTCTCTTTCACTCTCTCCGGGTGCACAATAGTCCTCTTTGTGTTGAACAGGAAAGGTGTTATACACATTACTGATAGCTAGAAAAATACAGTCAGACTTTTTAATGGAGGCAAATCACTGAAAAATGCAGTGTTTTTTTGTTTGTTTTTTAATATAGCTCTGACAAACATAAACCAAAATAATTGTAAATCCATCTCTCCTGAAGTGCTAGAGCAGAGTCTGTACCCTTAGTACTTATTAGCTATGTTTAGGGAGAGCTGTGATGTGTCAAAACAAGTACCTGGGACACAGATAAGGGCCACATTCAGGGGGAGGTGCTGGCAGGCACAGCACCAGACCAGTACTGCAGGTACCATGGCAGTGGTCACACCTCATTTACGCACTAAATCATGTTAGAAAACAGAAACCAAAGAAGCCCTCCTATTGTTGTGTAGTGGCTCTGTGTGAAGATGACTATTTCAGTTCCTAACAAGAGCAAAGGCTAGGAACCTACGTTTCCTTTTGTCTTTGCTTAGATATCTGCTCATTTCTCTGTTCCCTTTGTCCTTTCCATTCCCCACCCCTGACCCCAAGCAAGACTTTGTTCACAACTTGGGGCACTGCTCACACATCATTAGTGCCTCCTGCCTCACCACAAGGTTTTCTCAGTTCTTTCATTTTCTGTTTTACCTTCCCAAGGGAAGGCGTAGCCTGAGAACCCAGAGAAAGCACCTAGGAAAACTTAACTTTCTATGGTTTTCTGCTCTTTAAAAGTGCAGATGAGGAAAGGCTTGTCCAATCTGCAAAAGCAGTATGTAACACATGAAAATCTGCTTTCAAAAGAAGTAGTTTATGACTTTGTAACATTTCAGAAGCTCAGTGCCTGGAACTACCTGCTCTCATGTGTCAGAGTGATACACATTAGTCACTTGAGAAGAATTAGGCTGAGGAGCAAGGCCCTCAGCTGATTCCACAGTAGATCAAATAGTCGTCAACACTGAAAGATGAGTGCCACTGAGATAGTGGATGGTGACTAGAGATGATAATGATAATTTAAAGTAAAAAAGGGAGAACTACACCTGCTTTTGGGTGATCTGCCTCCTTATATTGTTTAGATTCATTACTGATATCACTAGAAATATTACAGTTAGTTGGTGTTTTGTTTTTTTTTTTAATATTTAAAAAAGTACCCAGGGATGCAGTACTTAGAGGAGTTTTAATGTTTCAGATAAGTGTTACAGCCTCTGAATTAACAGCATTTGAGTAATTGGCTTAAGATCTTCAGAGAACACGCTCTGGTCAGACACTATTGTTTAAATTCCTAAAGAACCACATTCCCCTCATTTCCCATCATTTGTTTCCTGTTCTTGTTCCCGTCACCTTTTAGATATGTAACCTTCCTTTCTAAATTCAAACACACTGCCCGGGTAACATTCTCCACTGGAGTCTGACAAAATCCTACTCTATTCCAGAGCATATTATTGGCTTTCACAGCAACAGATACAGTTTCTGGCATGCAGTCAAGCATTTTAAAAAGAAAGAGGTATCAGTAATACAATCCCAATACAAACATTTAGTGGGTACAACTTCATCACTCATACTGCAACCTTCAGGCATTTAGTAATAAATTAAAACCATTTAGCACATCATTTAAGGGAAAGGCTAACTGCCAAGCCATATAAAGTTTAAAAGTTTTCTGAAGCACTGCAAGCTGTAAGTTATTTCAACGTTTTACGTTGTGGAATTTCAGTGAAATCAGTTTTACTGGTTATTCTTCCTAAATTATTGGGTTTTTTACCACTGACTTATTTTATCTTGGTATATTCTTTATAAATGTGCTGGGTGTTGAAAATCTGCAGCATTTTGATGTTTGAAAAGTTCTGAAAAAGTTGGAATTACTCCGACTTCTTGTGTTCTTCAGTGTGGGAAAGTACCTTTCGCCTCTGATGTAGCATGTGAAAATACAGCTGAGGGAAGACTGAAGAGAAAACAGACCAGTGAATAAAGTATGAATTAAGGCTTACGTATTAATTCACGATGCACAGTCACACACTCAAGGTCACCAATACTCTCTGAAAAGAAAACATTCTTATCTGCTTTCTACTCATATCAACTATTGCCTTTTATTCTTTAAAGAGAGTGATACTATCCTTAGGCTTCAGGTCCAGTTTACTTTTTCCTAGAACATGCAAAATGCTTGAAACACTGCATGTACAAGCAGGATGACCAAAGTTTCCTGGACTGCACATGCACAATAGAAAATACATTGAAGGCAGGAAAAAAGTCCTTTTGAAAGAATGACTCTTCCAGTTTGTTTAATTTCTTATAATTCTAGTGTCACTTTTTCAGGATCTAAGGAATGTTATACAACCTGGTAGCCTTTTATCTGCCTTTATGGAGGAGAACCCTTTGTCCTCCAAGCAAAGCTTTCTATCTCCCTATTTCTAAGGCTGCATTACACAGTATGTTTGTAGAGCAACAAAGCAGGGGATGGAAAACATACATACATAAACAGCCAAAGCTAAAATTGTCATAAGACAGTAAACCTTTGTGAACCATATGAGAACTGAACATGGTCAGTACCAGCCTAAATTGTGTTACAAGTGTGAAGTGTTCATCATAAACATAGGCCAAAGTATTTAATTTGTATACTATTGCTTTTTTCAGGTCAGCAATTTTTCTTTTGGCTTTCTTTACCCTGTATTTCATTTCCTGATTATTTCTTCCTTACTCTCTCCTGATTCATTCCACCACTGTTAAGGAATTAGTGTAACTGCCCAAAGACATAACAGAATACAAAGCCATGCGGTTCCTCCATTAGAAGTCTAGGTAATGGGGATCCATTATGTGCAGAGAATTTAATGACATCTTTTCTATCAAGGTATCAATTTTGATAGAAAAGTACTACCTTAAAGATTTCAAGTGAGGTAAATTGTAAGATGCAACTATCAAGAACATAAAAACTTCAATTTTTAACAACAGTTTTCAAAGTTTGCTTTCTTTGTGATATTAACGTTCCCAAATTTTCAAGATCTTCATCGGTTTCTGAAGGTGTAATTCCTGCATAGGTAGCTTTTAGGAAGGAATAACCAGGCTATAGTGTAAACAATGATTGCAATTAGCATTGCTTTTCTTCATAGGAATGCCTTCATGTAAAAGGCACCTAGGACTGCTTGAGTCTAAGCAGCTGGTTCTCAGAGTTAAGATACCAATTCACAGTAATAATTAAGATTATTAAAAGATGTCTTAAAAGAGACAACATTGAAGTTGTGCATCCAGCAATTGATAACGGATCACAGAAAATACCTAATTTAAAAGACAGCAATTTTAAAGGAGAAAGCAGGCTAACTGTTAGTTGGGTTCAGTGTGGTTCAGTACTTCCCTCCCACATGGCCTGTCAACTGAGATCTAGCTACTGCACAAGAAGTAAGTAATACTTGTGGTTATTTTGACTAAAACAAAAGATATTCTGGCTGCTTGGAGTTAGTAACATCACCATTTTAGGAGAAGGGGGACAAGGATAAACAAATGCATGCAAAGCATTTTTTTTAAGAACAGCTAGAAAAACTTATGAACCTTGATGTCGGAATTAAAAAAGACGGTTCACTGAAAGTGTAAGTGCTTGCTATAGACAGGCACACTACTGATGTTTAAATCTTTGAATATGGTTTATCATTCTGTACAAACAACAAGGTTCATATAAAACTGCAGCGATAGCTAAAAGCAGCAACATCATCACTACATTATTCTACATATTAGACTTTGTTTGCATATTTAAATTTGCTAAAGGCTTCCATGTTCCCGTTCCCCGTTCCAAAGCAGCAAAGCCAAATCTTCATTCTGTCTATAGAAACATCAACTAGATATTATGTCAATTCAAGTTTATTCAACAGAAATGGTTCCCTACCCACTAATGCAAAAGCAATGTTCCTGGTAACTGAATTTTAAGAAGCTGTTTTGAACTTTGTTCTCCTAGGAGTCTGTAAGTGGGAGAAAAGATACGAAGAGGTCAACATTTACCAAGTTACCACCACAGTTAATTTTATATTCCAAGTGTAAGAAAACACGTATTACTGTTTTGCAGGTGTCGATAGAAAGCAATCTCTGCATTTTTAACTCTGACTATTTTCATTAGATAATTTTAAAAATCAATTTTGCAAAGTCAGTTATATATATTACTCCCATAATTATTAGCTTTTCCTGTTATAGCTTTTAATATTAAAAAAAACTAACAAACTCATACTTACTTGGAATGTAAGAGATCATAACCAGGATCAGGAATGTGTAGTAGTCAAAAGAAAAATTGTACTTGTTAGGTAAACTAATGGAATACAAGCCAGACTGCCTGACGAAAGGTAATGCAGCATATATTGTGAGCAATTCACCTGAGACTCCCATTGGATACAATACTATAAACAAAGTGTACCTAGAAGAAAACATTTACAGAAAGGATTAAAAGTTATTACAAATTCTGACAAAGTATTTGTTAAATGCTATCATGGATATTCAAATTTTAAAATCTCAACTCAGGATTTATTTCCCCTAGATCTTATTTTATTAGAGTATGACAAGGTATGAACATTACTGCAAGTATTCAAATCAGCAATCAGTTTGAAGATTACCTTTGCAAATCTAAAACCTGTCTTTAAGACTATCCCACTCACACCTTGTTACTTTGATTTCTGAATTGTTTAGTAGAGGTCAGTATATTGCTTAAAATGAGGCCAAACACTGCTGATATTAATCAATGAACTTACAGATTGTTTCAAGTACAACCTTTAGATTCAAGGGTTACTGTTAAATGTCAGTTTACTTACTGTAACCCCTTACTGTTAAATGTCAGTTTCAAACAAACACAATCACTTTGTAAATGGGACCGAGTTCTGACAAACGACTCTTTCAGCTTACAACAGAATCAATTTTTTAAATCTAGAAATCTGCTGGCAAAAAGCTAGGAAGTCACATTCACAAACAGTGCAATTACCACAAGGTAGAATCTTATTTTTTGTAGCACAACCATTTTACAAGACAAATACCCCTGTCAAATCAGTCAATTTAAGGCTATGATTTCTATTATGCCACCTACCTGGCCCATTTGATGAGGTAAGGGAGATGGTTTAACAAGCTAAATGTATAAAAAGAATAACGGATTATCTCAGTGATTGTCCAGGCCACCACAAACAACAGGACACTATCTTCAGTTTGTACCTGTAAAAAAGACAAAAACAGCTCAGTATGAATCAAAGCATTACTAGTTACTCACTAGACCCAAGACAACTTCAAAGAAATCAATTCCCATGGGCTGCTTTACTGCATCATTTTAGAGAACAGACTCCAAGAATGAGCTTAAGAGCAACATTAGTAACAACAGTAAAAAGCCCTTCTTATCGTGCTCCCTGTTTTTCTAGTTGCTTAAGAATCGCTCTGCTTGGTGATGGGGCTAACTTCACATCTCCTGTTCCGTGCAAGGTAAATCAGTACAAGAAATCCCTGAAATACTGAGAACAACTCAAAACTCTTCCCATTCCTATATAGTGTCAGCTTCTATTTCAGTCCTATGATTGCATCCTAGTGCAGCAAGCACAAAGGATGCTAACACATGAATCTAACATTTGGCATCTAATTTAGGCTTTATATCTGATCTGATACTTAGCACTGATGAATATAGTGCTAAGTAGAAGCACTGTATTCCTCTCTCTACAGATAAAAAACTGGGTTCTCATTGGAGCAGCAGAAATACAGCTAACACCAGGACACTTGCTGGAAGGATTGAATGCTGACATTATCACCTGAGGTAAATTTGACAACTACTTGCTTTACTGTTCCTTGCTTCTTTTTCTGCTTATCATTTTCAGTATAGTTCCTCTGATGTTATACTCGAGGCATTATTGTTTCACTGCTTTACACCTCTTAGAGTTTTCATTTCAGACACACATCACTGAACCAGCTTTTATTCCCTTCATATTTTGAAGGTTAATCTTCAGAAGCATGTATTTGAAAGCAAAGTAGGTTTATTAGATTTGGGAACATAATTATGAGGTTTAAGTTTCAGAAGGAATAACAGTGATGAAGGAGTATAAGGGGTCATATACCCACACTTCAAACTCCAGAGAGAGCAAACGACTTTTATGCAGCCTTCCACCTCCTTCCCTCCCCTTCAACAGAATTCTCAGCTGTATCAGTACCTAGAGCTCAAATTCAGTGAACTGGGGAACAAAAAGAGCTCAACCACAGGGGCCCAACATTTTCTTTTTTCCTCAAACTTTTCAAACAACAGAAAAAGAAGTCAGTAGTTGTAGGTGGTACACAATTCATCTTGGGCAAAGTACATGTACAAATGAAAAAAGGAACAAGAAAAGATATGGATAATCAGAAACCTTTTAGAGGAGGGGACTGATCATGCATTTGTGTATAAAAACACTCAAGAGAATCATCCCTGAAAAGCTTTCTGATACAGACTAAAAAATTCAGGAAAAAACTTGGGATATCCTGGAATGTAGAGCTGCTGTTAATCTATATTCTGCTGGATACAGCATTTCATGTTACTTTCATTATATTTTGCAGCAAATGCATTTTGTCCCTTTTCTACACAGAATTGATAATTTGCCTATGTATTAATCTCCCTTACATCATCATAAAAGAAAAAAAAAAAATCAAAACTTATTTCAAGATTTTTAGGGGAAAACACCAAATCTGTTTTTACACTGCTACAAAATCCTAATCTTGTTTGGGGTCTGTTTTATAAGCAAGACTTAATTCTCAACATAGAACAGTTAATGGTACTTCACTGATGATGCTGTCTGTTCCCAAGGAGCAACATGCTTCACCAGCACTCCAGAGCTGCATCTTCTGGTCAAATCAGGAGTAGCAGCTGAGCGAGTTCATCTAAACCTAGGAGGCACAGGTGTCAACCTGTACACTGGAACTCTGCTTCCTTCCCTAACTATGGAAGTCAGTAAAACTAATGAACAAAAATTTGTAGCTTGAAGTAGCATCTAAGGACAAGAAACCATGAAGCTAACAGTGAAAGGTACACGTGGAAGTAGAAAATCTGGCAGTAACAATGCAGTTGTATCGCAGGACTTCTGCAACAGTCACCACAGGTCTAGCCTTTCCCACCTACTTTAATATTAGACTGTGCTTACAAGTTTCAAAACAGTTCACACCATTATAAACCACACACCCCCCTCCTGTTATCATCACTCAGAGAATCACTTGTGCCTTTACAGCTTGTGTCCCTATCCAAGGGAGAAAGAATACTGGAAATTGGTGGTAGTTTTCAAACAGAAGTGACCTATACAGTTTTCACATAGTTCCAACTCTGTGCAGTACAGAACAGAAGACTACCGTACATTTTATCATATTTTAACTATATTCCACAGCATCATTATAAAGTATTTTACACACTAACAGATGCGTCAGAAGTCTGTTCCTATTAGAATGTCTCTTTGAAGACTGACAGTTTTTCAATACTTCAAATGAAGAAGTCCAAGATGCACATTATCAAACCCCTGGGAACTGATTTACAGAACAGTCTCTTAAGTCTAATTCATTGAGGCGCTGCTAATGCTGCATTTCCATCGCCTCTCTTCCAGTCTGCGGTTAAGGGGCACAGCACAGCCAATAAACAACAGACCCTTAACGAACTGCTAAGCCCAATTCTGCCCTGAGAACTCACCTTCTCTTCCTCTCCTTTTTCATGCTAGTCCTCGAAGGAGGTCTTAGACAAAGTCAAAGCACATTACATGCTTTATTTACAACTTGTTTGTCCAACTGCATTAATAAGAGTCAATTACACCATAGGCATATTTTATCTGCATGTGTTCCAATTGAAATCAATTTATCAAGGAGGGTCCTGGATATATTTTAGCTTATCTTCAACACTATGAATAGCAGACAATGTTTAAGTATCAGAGAATCTATAGCTTTTTAAAATACAAAGATGAAAATTGAGAATTGGCAAAATAAAGCCTGTTCTTATGCATAAGAAGAGAAAATCTACAGATTTCTCCACATTAAGCATAACAGTTTGACAATTTATTTGCAGAAAATTTCATCTAAACACATAATTAACACACAATTAAACAATCTAGTGCAGAAGAGTAAAACCAGCATCACTATGTAACTGTAATGATGAAACAGCATGGCTCTCTCCAGAGCACTGGTTCTCTGGTACATTAATAAAAAAAAAAAGTTTGGAAGTTTCACTGTAGGCATAAAGGGCTTGACAGATATTTGTGTTATACAGTATTAATCATGGTAGTCAAGTTTTATGTTGATATAAAGCAGTGATAAATCAATTTCAAATTTTCAACTGCACACACCCATTTAGAGTTCTGAACTTTCCAGCATGGATTTCTTTTACTTCAGCTTAGTCTTAAGTACCATAAATGAAGATACTCTTCCCCCTTTAAATATGTCATACTACTGACTGAAGATGTCAGTTCACAACTATTACCAGGTCAATCTACTATACGTGTCTTCACCCCTTTGACTGTGTGCTCTAGAAAGGTTCCTCTAAATAAGTACTATACTTATCTGTAACTGAACCAAAGTTGATAAGCATTACATCACTCCTGACACTATGTTTTAATTACCCATCAGAACTGGGTGTGGAATTATCTGTCAGAACAGAACTCTATGAAGGCCTGCCATGATGTCACTAGATTATCTTGTTTGTTCACGAAAACTCAAAAAGACAGCTTTGAACTCAAGGGCACCTTCTGTTCTCCTATGCCCACTTTCTTCTAGTCCTTCACACCAGTCTGCTCATTCTCTTCCTTCCTTTGTAGGAGAAACAGTAAAATTCACCAAACAATTCCTTTGCCATGTAAGGACAAAATGATGACGAGTACTATAGTACATGCCAGGACCTCCTCCACTAAGCTAACAGTTACTTATATGGTGGAGGTATGGGGAATCTCTGTGCTACCCAAAGAAGTGTGCAGTACTTTAACATTTGCCATGCTTTAACATTTATTATAAATACTTTCATATTGAACCGAACAGCACATCAGCACTAAATTCAACAAAAAGCACAAACATGTTAGTGGCAAGAAGCATGCTCCAAATCACATCACGTAAGAAGTGTATTCTGACAGAAAGGAGAGATGCAATACAGATGTTTCTTCTTTTAGCTATATTATAAATGAAAATAGTCTGGAAAAGCAAGGTACTGAACAAGTCTCACTCAAAGTTAAAGAGGAAAACTGCAGTTTATGTTACAAGAACCCCATCATGCAACTGCATAGCTTACAAGTTCCATAAAGCTGTGTGAGAAATTAATCCTGGACTTCACCATGGAGCTCACTTGTGCAGACAGCCCTTTAGAAAAAGTAGAACACTTGTGACACTTTCAGTACATGTCCCCCGGTGAGACTGCATGCGCTCTGGTTGGGGGGAAGGGGAGGGGTCAGAATTCAGCCTCTTCATTTGATTTATCTGTTCTAAGTCACAGGTGAAAAACTCATCACAGAATTCCTCACCCTTACTATTCTTATGCCCACTTTCTAAGATATTAAAAAAAAGTAACACCTAATACAGTCTCTCATGAGACTTCAACTAAAAGACCACACAAATGTGAGGAAAAAAACTGTGGGTAGTATTGTTGAAAGAATCTTTGTTAAGAAAAAAATTCCTTGTTAAAAACAATGTTAGGCTGAACTTGTTGCCCCCATTTTCTCCCATTTTGCTGTTTTTTTCTCTGGTGAGAATGTGGGCATAAGTTTCAAAAAGCCGAACTCAAAATCATTTTACAGACTTCCCTTTGATGTCTAACAGACGACATATGGAGTAATTCTAATCCATGCAATCCAACATTTAACATTTGGGTTATATCAAAACCAGGAGGTAATCTGTAAAAACAGATTACTGCTGTTCTTTATGAAGCACCAGGTACCCCAACATTATACAGGTAGCAGGCAAAACTACAGGCATATTTCTTTAAAAATATTTTGTACATGTATCTAAAATCTAACGTGCTGTGACTACGACAGGTTTTTTGTTCAAAATCGAGTATTTATTGCCAGTGAACTAACAGACTGGAGTACATTTATTTCTAAAAAAAGTGAAATTTACCAGAAAATATTTACAATATCTTGAGTTTATTGAGAAAAATGTCATTCCTTCATTTCAAATAGCATGAAACGAATGAACAAGCATTGTATTATGAGAAGGGCTGTTAATGACTTCGGTCACTCTACACGTGGATGGATGCTCTGGTAACAGCTTTGGAGTAAGGAAGAGAAAAAAGCAGCTGCCCTGAAGACTTGGTAAAGAGACAAGCTCCTTAGAATGTTCAACACATCAAGTCATAAAAGATCTTACACATACAATGATATTAGATGACCACCACTTATTTCAGGCAGCCATGCTGATACACTGGCATCAAGACTAATTTGTTTAAGAAGAAGAAAACCAGTAATACTGTTCAGCTAAAGTAACAGCACATATGTGCTGTATGTGAGCTACTACAAGCTATTCAGGTGACATGAAAGTCGGTCAGCATGATCTCTGCCCATTAAAGCATGTTTACATTTTAAAATAGGAATAACTTTCAAATTAGATTGCTTCCAGAAGATTCTGCAGAGATCTGTTTAAGTACAGAGATATTTGGTGTGGTAAGCAATGAGAAAAAATACCCAAACAGGCAGGCCCCAAACCCCACCTATGCTTGAATGCAAGAAAAATGAATGAAGGACAGAGGGAAGATTATCCTGGAGAGTGATATCAGAGAACATTCAGGCACTGCTGTGCACAAACAGTTGAGGGGCAGCTTCCACGTGCCATGATAAAGAAAGCAAACTGCGTTTAGAAGGAGGAGGCAGTGAGGAGATTTTGCTATCAGTTATGGTACTAGTGAGATCAATACTAGCACGCTGTCCAAAGTTCTGGGTTCCATATTATACTCTTCAACATTCAGTAAGGACTGCAAAATCTAGTCAGGAACCAGGTGTCCTAGAGTGAGAGAATCAGACCTCACATGATTTGACTGCCAAGACAAGATGTCAGATGTATTTTTATTCCTTTTGATCAGCAGAAATTCACAAACAATTTCTCATGTTCAGATACAAACAGAAGTAATTTTAAGGAAAGTAAGGCAGCAATCAACCCTTCAGCATGGTTCATTAGTTTTTCTCTCCATTTTGTATCTTAACTTACCTCTTTTACACTGTGTGTTACTGCCCAAGTCAGGAAAACCCTTGACATCACTTGGAAAGCGGTCAGAACAACAGAAGAAGGAACAATGCCTGGAAAATATTTTGCAATTAGTAAATACTCCTGACTATTGGGGTGAGAGGTGGGAAATTAAAAACACAGCTAAACCAAAGTTCAGTTATTATTTGAGATTTTTGGAAGGAAGGCATTTCATTTTTTAAATTTGAGAATATGAAGTCTATCCTGTGGTATATTTATACAGCCTAATGTGATGCAATCCCCTGACAAGACTTAGTACATCAAAATGCAAATAAAATTGGTCTTGTTGCAGTCACAGCACATTCCTCAATACACAAAGCAGCTGAATAAAATGAGAGGACTTCAATCAAATAGCTTTTAAGATACAATCTTTCAAATAAACCCTGTATCTAAGATACTCTCCATTACTGTGATTTAGAAAGTAAAAATTATAAAGATGTTTTGAACAGTACATAGCAAAAAAAAAAAAAAAAAAAAAAAAAAGGCAAGAAGTATAGCTACAATGAAGAAATGGTGACCTAGCCCATACTCTGATAAATGAAGTTTATAATTCTCTCCTGGGGTCCCACTTTTGAAAAAAAAAAAAAAAAGAGACAAAAACCAACCCAAGGGATAGCTGATGCATTGAAAGGTAGAGAAACAATTTTAAGCTTTTTCTCAAGGAAGCAGATTTCACTGATTCTTCTAAGCAAGTTCCGAGGTGCTGATTAAACTGCCACTAAAAGGATTCTACACACCTGCTGTTCTGATGGAATAGTTTTAGACTGCAAGATTACATAAAATTTCTAAACTTCACAGCACAAAGTTTCATTTTCTTCAAGTAGCATGATGAAGACAAATGCAAGAGCAGTTGCAGCTCCTAAAACACAGGAAAAAATGTGCTTCTAAAACTAATGCAAATCACAGCAAGCAACCCAACAGCCTCAGAAATATATAAAGACCAAATTGGAAAGTGGAAGAGGAAGAAAGAATAAGAAAAACCAATAGCAAGTTTCATTAGAATTAATTTCAGTCACACAGTCATTATGTTAGTCTTCCTTCAGAGCAAAAGAGGGGAAAAAAAATCCTACGAACACAGTTCTCTTCAGTTTTATCACTTACTGTTCATAATATAATTTCGGTTGTAAAACCTCAGGGCAGAATTGTTGTTTGTTACTGAGACAACACAAAAATCGGTGCTATAAAACTCCACAAGGTGTGCTCATTAAATGCTCACTCTTACGATGTAATAGACCTTTTCTTTTGTGTAATTTAGATCATCCTTTCCTAAACAAGATAGCCTAATATTCTCACAAAGGAATCTATAAATAAGCCAAAAAAACCTGTAGGAACTGTCCAAGATTATCTCAAGTTAAACAAGGTTTTTCATTATAGCCAAGACTATGTCAATCTATGCCAAAAAAAGATCAAAAAAAGTGACTCACCAGATACTATTTATGTGAAATTTACTTGGTATTTTTAAAAACATCTGTCACCTCTTATACTACGCTGCATGTGCTAGACAGAGGGCTCAGACTCAGAACCAAGCAGCAAGTAAGCCATGCCCAGACCTCCTCCAGGTCCTGGACTAAACCTCCCACCTCCAGCAGGAAATCCTCCAACTCCCAACAAGTATCTGCTCTCTCCCAGGGAGTTCCCAACTGAGAACAGCAAGCTAGGCTGTATGCAAAGCTTACAGGTGGAGACCTTGGATCCCTCCTCCTATCCCTACTGTACTGGACAGGCTATAGCAAAGTCAGTCAGTGCTGGCTTTGGCTTACCAGAGGGTTACAGGTCACGGCACTAGGGCAGGGAGGCTGGTACTGTAATGATTCTGTAGCCTGGGGCTGTACTCACAAAAGCCTTCTTGCTTTTCTCCATTCCCTTCACAAACTCCCTGTACCACTATCGCTTCTACATTTTGGTGGCTCCTATTGCCTCTTTTTCATACCAAGTTCCTCCAGGCAGAAGCTCCTCCATGGTATCAATGCCATTCATACACTTGGGTTCTGTCTGCTATACAAGTCAAGGAACTGCAAGTTCCCTTTCCATCTGCCTGTTCTTCAGTCTCTCCTCTTGGTCTCTGGGCTACATGCTACCTGCTCTCTCCATGTAGAGCTCTCCATTTTTTACAACTTTGCACATGCTGAAGTTCTCAGCCATGCTTGAGAGACATTCCCCTATCAGTCTGCAGATTTTGAAGCGCTTGCCTCACAGATGCTAACATTTCAGATTCTACTGAAAAGATGTGGAGAGAAAAATGATGTGTGCTGAAACACACAGCCATCTGTCACAAAAAAAAAGCCATGACAGAATTACAGCTCTAGCTATAGCAATTAGTTTAGCAAGGACAAAGGAATCAGCAAATTTCCTGTTTCTCCTTGCATAGGAACTTTTTACCAGTCAGTAGGACTACAGCAGCAGTACATCCAGCTGTGCAAAAAATCCTCACTGCATTTAGTTGACAAATGCTTCCATTAACAGGAGAAAAAAAAAAAAAAAACCAAAACCCACTAACAGCTATAATACAGTAAGTTGGGTTTTTGTAAAAAAACTGTTAGGGAAAGCCAAAAGATTGAATTATAATGGTTTAAAACATTGCAACATTCCACTAATGGCTCTTTTGCCTAGTATTCAATTGTGTGACTGAGGCTGACACGGGCTAAATGGATCCACACCTCAAATTAACCGAGCCAGGGTTATTAGCACTGCACCCAGACAGGCTGATACACTCATCCTGCTTGCTGCTCTGCACCAGCCCGGAAGGTGAAGCACAGGGCTGCCTCCTGCTATAGTCACTGATTTCTGTGATGACATACTCTAAAGTATAAGGAAAAGAATCCAATTGATTTTTTTTTTTTTTTAACACACTTTCTTAGACTTAGTACTCTTAAACATTGGCATTTGCACACAATTTAAGCTTAAGAAAACAGTAAAGCATTATAGATTTAGGATGGTAAAATAGTATCTTATGGGCAAGGTTTTTTTGCCCAGTGTTCTGAGATTTAACTTGGCCTTTTTGCTACCTATTAAATAAGACTTCAAAAATTACACAGTTTATTATTAAATTTTGCTAAATTTTTAAAAGGTATGATTTAATCTGGTAAAAAAAAAAAAAGTGAAATTTAGTAAAATAAAACAGTATTGGAGGGATTGCCTTGGCAGCACAGGCAACTATGATACACATAGCTTAGTCTGAGAAGCCTTTCCATTAATTTGAAGAGTACGTGATCATTCATTTCTTGGGATGATCTGTGCACAGTCTACAAATTGCCCTTTACAAGACAACATTTTCAGAGTAACCAAATTATTCAGGAAGGTTTTTCAGATGTAGAATTAGACTGCCCTCTACTGACAAATGTAT
This sequence comes from Merops nubicus, assembly GCF_000691845.1. Classification (NCBI taxonomy): domain Eukaryota; kingdom Metazoa; phylum Chordata; class Aves; order Coraciiformes; family Meropidae; genus Merops; species Merops nubicus. The sequence continues at coordinate 7,174 of NW_008590577.1, read as the reverse complement.
GTATATGATTTTAAGTTTTCCAACTACTAGGTTTAGTTCTTAAAAAAAGTTTTACACAGGAATTCAATATGAACCTACAATCTAATACACCCTCCAGTATTAGATCATGTAGTCCAGTCCTCCAGGGAGGTTGGATTAGATGACCTTTAGCCAATCCAAAGCATTCTATGATTCTGTGTAGATTGTAGGATGGGAAAAACAGCACGTTTGTAGCTGCAGCTTTAGGGACCTTAATGCCATCTTACTTTTCAAATAGTGGCTAGCAAACATTCAGATAGCAGCTCAAACAGTTACATTTAAAATCATAAGACCAACTACCTGAACATAAGACTGTCTTAGTGAAGACTGGATTGTTTAGAACAGAGTTCAGCAAAGGTATGCAGGCAGGCACTGCTCCCACTTACAGTACACTGATCTGGTGAGGCTGAAAACATCCCAGCGCTGAGGCCAAACTGCTCACTGCTCGTGACAGCCAGCAAACCAGAGAAAGTGCAATCCAGCCACTCAGAGATGAGGCTCTTCAGGTTGACTGAATCAAGCAGCTGCGACTGACCTCAGGCCCTGCACACACATGCTACCAACCTAGCAAGCAAGCCTCACTTCCTCAATGCAGGCTGACAAGAATTGTCAAGTCTTAAGTAATTCTTACTCTCCCAAACAGTGTTGTTAAAGCACAGCTGAGTTTCAGATAGAGTGATTACCCCTTCCCAATTTTACAGTGTGTATCTGTGCTCTATGGATGTAGGCAAAGTTCTAGTGCTTGAAATGTTTGTTGTTGGATTTTAAATTCCTTCCAGCTAGAAATATTTTTTTGAAGAAAAGATATCTCAGTACAGAAGATTATAGGATGTAGAGATGGAGAGTAATGATCCACTATAAAACATTTATAAACTGCTCTAAGATTTGGAGCATTTGAAGGATATAGATAAAAATAGCATGTCAAGTAATTGAAAACCTATTATACTATTTTCCTTTTTGTGATTTAACTTGTCAAATTATTTAGTAAAAAAAATTGAATGTACTTCAAGCAAAAATAAGTTAAGCAAGAATTTTATCTGGCAATTCACAGACCATAACATTTTTTATGCTAATACATTGCTAAAACTGCAAAATAATAAAACTGAAAATTTGCAAGCTTACCAAATGCACAGTGCAGTATCTAGAACAGAAAGAAAAATTCAAATCACTAACATTTCAAATGAAGCAATTCAGAAACACATTTAGTTCCATCATAAGAACTTTAGACTCAATCTTTGTCTTTCAAAAACTAAGCTTAATAGTTAGCTCAGCTGCCCAAGCTAAATAGCAGACAGTAAGCTTGCTAGAAGGCAAACATTGCTTGCTAGAAGGAAAAATTTGGCATTTCTGTGAGGCATATTTCTTACATTTACCTTCAAATCACTCTATAAACAGGAATGAAAAAACAGGATCTAGAAAGCACTGTTCAACAAAAGCTGCCTTATTTCTCCTAAACAAAACACTCAGGCAAATATTAGTAATGCCAGTGAAGACTACACCTACCTCAAGCAAAGCTCCAGTTTGGAAGAATTTCAGGGGCTTTTCTATTGAATAGTAAAGGCTATGGTAGCTACCTTTAGCCAGGTATGCTCGAACCAGACCAACTGCAATAACAAGCCATCTGAAAGAGAGAAAAAAAGTCTAAGATAACGAGACTTTAATCAGGGCACAAAGAAAAACTTAATCCCTCTTTTCGTCTATAAGGAAGCAACAGGCATATAACTGTTCTGGAAAATACTAACTTTCCGTCTACCCTCTGCAACACTGAAAACATTAAATAACTGGATTCTCTGCAAATTTATCAAAGTTGAAGATTATGGTTTTTTTAAACATCTATCAGCACCTACATGACACTAGTATCTGTAATGTCTAAGTGGACTTTTTGGTGAGCTGTACTTAGTTTAGTTACCAAAGGTATTTATAACATTTTATAAAAGACTGGCACCACTTTTTTTTTTCTTTCAGTTTAAGCAGAAAACATTTACTGCTAGTCAAAGATCCTTTACCATACCATAACTTACAGATGTAAGGCATAAAACAATTACGATTCAGAAGGCACACATTTTAATGTTTCAGTTCAAAGTAAATCCCTAGACTTTATATTGGATCACCCAGCTTAATTGCTAACATGTATTTATGAGAAAGTTACAGATAAGTAACTGCAAGAAAACTAAGCCTGCTAAAGCCTTGCAGGCAGCAATGGCCATTCCCACTCCCAGCTTTCCTTCTTAAGCAACAAATACATCTAGGCCTATACAAGCACCTGTAGAAATGTAACTGTACTATAAACAATGTGACTCATTAAAACTTGCTGATTTTCCCCTCAGGTATTTCAAGAAGCAGCCCTAAAAATTTCTCCTCCAGTCCTGGCCGATGCAGTACTACTACCACAGGTGTCCAGAGTCAGTGTTTGCCCACAGCCTCAGAAATTCTTCACTGAAGTCTAAAGCGAGCCACAAAACTAGGGTGGGTACACCCTGGTCACACTTATTCATTTGAAATTAGCATCTATACTTTAGTTTCCAGTTGTTTGTGGCAAATATTGGGAAAAAGGGTCAATCAACAGGAAGTGGAAATTCTCAACCAGTGGCTCCCAAACTTTTCAATGACAGGTTATCCAGGCTGCCTTGCACTCAGCTCCTCTTCATGCCACCCTAATTTACTTCCACCTCCATCCAAACCCACAAGTGCTGTGCTAACAGCCACCCAGCATCTCTTCTAACAATGGTGTACCTCAGTGCAAGTGTGCAGACATGCAGAAAGCCCCCTAACTACTCAACAGCTTTTTACCCTCCAGAAAAAGATCTGCAGCTGTGGTTTTGCAACAGGGAAGATGAAGAACCTCCCTTAATTTACAGCATATTAGATGCTTACAAGTACCACATTAGCTTAGGTATTATGAAGTATATACAAATATTGTCCCACATGTAGTAATTGTTCGAAATCATTGAAAAATCTGCCCTTCACAGTGTAAGTAACTCTGGCATCCAAGTTTGCATTTGTAAACAACACTCATTAGTACACCTGAAAAAAAGCTAATTCATTTCTGCCTGGGCTTCTCAGAAGACAAGCACCATAGAAAAGCAGTAGGAGTGGGGAAGAGAAGTGGGGAATGAGAAACAAGGCTTCTTTTCAGCAGTGACAAGTTATTTCAGTTAAAGCTGTCTTGTGAAATCAAAAGACAAACACTTCCCAAGTAATTGCTATTTACAAAGAAAGAATCAGATTGGTTTCATATTTGGACTTCAGTGTGGAATAAACCAGTAAGTACTACAGTATTAATGGCTCTCCCTTGCAACACTGACAGCTTCTTTTTTAGAATAGTAGCTCAGAGCAGATTGACACTGTTCAGTCTGTATCTGTCAAGTTTCTCTACTTTTCCTCATCTTCCGTGTTTGTTGAGAAACTCTGCTGAATTAAGCAGTTTCTAAGCTTGCACAAGGTACTAGTTACTGGTTGTGCCTGCAAGCTGTTCTCACCTAAACCGAGTGATTGGTGAAGTAAATGGCTCCCAGAGGAGTTCCAGCCCCTTGCTCATCTCCACCCACCTGCCAAATCACTGACTCCAGAAGGACCATACCTTCCATTCCACTGACTGTCCTTCAGAGAGGAGCTAATACAGATCCAGGTATTAATCTGTACAAAATTAAAAGCTGCACCTGGTTTGTGTTGAAGCTTTTCGTTCCTCTGTCCTGCATCTGTGATTCTTAAATAGTTCTTCACCCTCTGTGACTAGAAAAATGGGAGTAGGTAAAAGCAAGGAAGATAAACTGGAAAAGGAACTTGGTTAGAAGTTTAAAAGAACAGCAGAAGGCACTGCTGCCACATGGAAGCAAAGCTCTAAGTTAGTTTTCCCAGCTTTCTCTGACCTAGACACTAAAAAGTCTACCCAATATATGAGCTGGAGGTACAGGTCCTTAAATTAGCACTGCCATGCATGTAAACTTTGAGCTAGACTGTTGTACCCTTTGATTTATCCAAACTAAGGAAAATGAATACTGTGTACACACAATTTTTTCACTTTCAGATATTTAGATTTGATAAGCAAGGTTCATGCTCAGGTTCTTAGTTTAATCCCCTTTTTTCCTCTCTTACAAGTTATGAAGAGATGTTTTCCTATGCAGACTTTACTGAGGTTCAGCATAATTACATGCAAGAGATTACAGCAAAGCTCTGCAGTGAAGCACCTGCAAATGGGCAAGTGTACTTTGACTCTCAACCACCAGTCAATGAAACTCATAACCCAGAACACTTTTTGCTCCACACTGGTAACACAAACCCTTGAGAATTCAAAAGCTTTTACATGAAGATCAATCTTGTTGAGTGAAAGCCTTTTGAAATTCACTCTTCATAACACCATCAGCCACTTCTACACAGAAGTACTGGTCAGTTACAGCACTTGACTAAAAATAACAAACATAATCGCATTTTAAAGCAGCTTATCAAACATTTACACTCAACTCCAACAACATGCCCTGCTCCTCCCCCCATTATTCAGTGATTTCTGTCAACCATGCTTGGTTTTTAGGAAGTAATTTCTATGCTGCATCTACACCTCCAGAATGAGCTCCCTATGCCAGGCCAGGCATGACTGGATGACTTCACACTGGGACAGTAAAGTAACAGTTTGACTCAATGCAGGAGAGGGAAGATGAAATCCTTTCTACAGCTTAATGCTCTGAACCACGGTCAAAAACACCCGAGTCAGTACAGCTGAGAACCAGCTGCAGGACTGGTTATTCCCTGTTGCCTCACACTGGTCCCTTTTCTGAAAGAAAACACCCAAAATGTGTGAACCAACTGGTAAGTGTATGGAGCTTCATTTAGGGATCTACAGGTATAGGTTCTTTTTCTAATGTTTTGCTCATGCAAAAGCCATTTTGCTACTAGGAATCCATATCCATGCACTACAGAATAAAATTAGAAATAAGTTCTATTATTTTTAGAATCAGGATGTTTTCTTTAGCTAAGTCAAGATAAATGCAAAGTAAATGCAATAATTATGCCAAGACTTTTCAATTGATACTGATCCATTTTAAATAAAGCTAACCACTAAGGCAACTACGATATGAAAACATTTACTCTGCTATCTGTTTATCACACAACAAAGCTGCTGTGTGCTTCACTTTAAAAGCCACCTTTTTTTCCTAAAGCAAAAAAAAAAAATTTAAAAAGGTTTTGTTTGTTTGTTTTTTAAAATCCCATGTGCTTTTTACAGCATCACTTAATCATCTGGGTACCTTCAAATTTTGGGGGTTTTCTTTACACAGTTCCTCTTCCAAGGCAGTGCTGTCCAAGAAGCTAAGTCTGAGCACTGGATGGACAGGGGGACAGTACCTCACTGCTACCACCAGCAGAATATCAGTCTTCTCACATGAACCCCTGAGCTTCTGACAACCAGCTCCTGAAAAACTACCTTATTATGAAGTCTTTCAAAAAGAAGAAAATAGCTAACTGTGGCTTTTTCCCCCTCCAAGTTCAACATTATATATTGTGGAATATCAGCAGTGTGCTCATTCACTTGAGGACAAATTATCAGTCAGACCCCCCAGTAACCTACCCCAAAAAATGTCAATGACAGTGCACTGATATGAACCCTGACCACACGACTCCTATGGTAGCTCTCCAAATTGCAGAAATCATCTAATCACAAACGTGCTCAGAAACAAGCAGCCCATGTTAAAGCACTGTAAGCCACATCCCACCAAAGACTAGAATTTTCTAGGAAGTTTGGTATAAATCAGGAAAACAGGTAACATCACACTCAAGATTTACATGACAATGGGAAGATAAATATAGACTTATGCCATTTATTTCTGAGTTTCCAAGGCTTGGATTTGTTTTAATTTTTTTCTTCAGAGGATACAGAAATTTCATATGCTCAGGAACTTGCCTTCCATGATAAAAAGTACAGGATCTTTAAAGAAGCTATCCATCTCTACCGAAATTTCTCTCTCAGGTTTTTGAGATCTTTTGTAAATGCAAGTGAATTAAATATGAGCAGCTCAATCAGCAGGCAAATGTTTTCACTTCTAGCAGAGCTCAGAGAAGTTAACATTGTGCAGGGACATCACAACAAAACTGAAGAGATCTCCTGACTGCCTGTACTGTCTTGTATTGCTCATGTAATTAAGAGATCCAGTTTTATCAAAATGGTGGGTAGTTATTATTCCCCTCTGAATAAAATACCCGACAAAGATCAGATGGAGCCATAAATCTGCTCAGCAGTTCCATTTCACAGGAACATGATTTTTGGGCAAATGGGTATAACCAGCACCTTACAAGAACTGAGCTCTCTCCTCCCAGCTACCTTTGTTCCACGTGTTACTATAAGCTCTCACCAGCAAAGAAAAAAAAAATCACATTCAATTGCCTTATCAGAATAAATCATGTATATATATAAATTCTGCACTAATCTTCCCCCAAAATAGTGAGACTAATCTGATTGCCTGTCTCCTTAACTGCCAGGATTTATGTAGCAGACAACAGGCTCATTCAGAATCCTTTTCAAACGCTCTTTCCTCCTTCCACCACCCAAATATCCTCAATCTTTCAAAAAATAGTTTTCTTTTTACCTGGATTCCAGTAAGACTCCACAGACTCTTAAAGTTTTAAAAAAAAAAAAGTCTATCTTGAGCGTCCCCAGTTGTCATCATGTTTATTTTTGTGCCTAAGAACACATCCTAACACCTACCAACAGGCCCGAGTGCCCATTTCGCTACCCAGGGCAAGAGCAGAGCATTGACGGCAGGCCTAGGAGCTCACGTCAAAGGCAACAGCTTTCAACTTCAACCAAAGTATGTAGCAGCTGAAGGGTTTACGGGGAAATCTCGCAGGGCTCTAAAGGATAACAGCTTTGCTTTCTTAACTACTGCTCCACATACAATCCCTGTGTTTAGGTTCAGCTCTACTTGAAAGCGCTGGAGTCCACACTACAGATGTGATAACAGTGGTCTACACAGTCACCAGGGTGAGAAAATAGTTGCAGAGCAAATTAAAGTGCCAATTATGAAACACGGAGGTTCACAGAGAGCATGAACTTGTGCTGTTCCACTTAGTTCGTTCAGGAAGGTGCGTGTGGAAGAGGCCGTGCCTCAGAGGGGCTCGGCTGGTACCGAGCAAGCCCGTGCCCAGGAGCTGCTGCTGCCCAGCCGGG
>NW_008590576.1:20316-94614 GCF_000691845.1 Merops nubicus | reverse complement strand
CCGCCGTGCCCCGGCAGCCCCACTCCCCTCTCCCCTCTCCCCCGGGACAGCCCCAGCTCCCCGCGCCCTGCGGCACCTGAGCAGCCTCCGCCAAGGGTGACGGGTGCTGCTCACAGGGACACAGCACCCACCACCCCACAGGGGGATGAGCTGGGAGCCGGGGCACGCATGCCGGGTGTCAGGCCACTGTCCCCGAGGGCTCGTAGCCGTCTGAGCTGCCCGTAGAGATTTTGTGCCCACGGGGCCGAGCAGAATGGATGTCCTCGTTACAGTTATTAGTTGCTCTGAGTCGCTCAGATGAGATATTTATAACAATAGCAAAAAAAGGGCCCTTTTTTTTCCTCTAAAATTGACGTGGAATCCCATAGCCCTGTGTCTTTTCCTCTTCTGTGGGTTGGGGTTTGTTTTTTTGTAAACTACATCTCTGTGAAGGACACACGCCCGGCGGCAGAGCTTGACGGCACGGCCTCTGTCCTGAGAAACGCACACCGCCGCCTGTTTCGAACGCTGGGTTTTGGGGTTGGGTTTTTTTGTTTCCTTTATTTTTCCAAAGAGAATTTGTGCTTTTACTCATCAGACCTGAGGAATAAAAATCCGGTCGATGTTCTTAGCCTCTGCGTGTCTCGGCTGAGCCCGGCAAGGAGGGCATGGGGCTGCGGGAGGACAGCGGGGAGGAGGGGGGATGTCACCCTGTGCCACCTCCCAGCCTGGCATGGAGTCCTCCCCGTGGAGGGAAGGAGAAGAGGGATGTGTGGGGATGTTTGCAGTGATGCTTGGCTGAAAAATTTGCTCGAGCCTTTTCTGCAGCTTATAAATGCTGAGTACTGGCTAACACTGACAGGGAGGCACTGAGCCCAATGAGGACCACGGGCTCATCCTTTCCTTACCCTCTTGGGGGGCTGTAAATTATTTTCCTGCTTGGGGATGCCAAATCAGCCTTTGAGCCAGGAAAGCTGAGTTTGCAGCATCCCCATACCCATCTCACCCTGGCAGCTCCCCACCAGCAGCTCCTCAGGGAAGCACTTCCCAGTGGAGGCACCAGCGAATGGTTTGTGCTGGGTTCTGGACACGAAGTTAAAAACACTCCTGGGGGCGAAGCCCTGGGTAAGGTTTGTTAACAGGCTGCAATGCCCAGAGCGGGCAAAGTAGAGGTGCTGATGGGTGGCAGGAGTTTTTCCATCAAACTGTGTGGCACCTGGACCAGACACCTGGTTTTCCATGTCACCAAGCCCTTGGAGTTAAAAATACAACCTCACATGCTCTGCTAGTTCGGGATGTGGTTACCAACAACAGCCCATCACATGTCATAAACCCTGCCCCCAGCACTCGTGGTACCCACACCAGGTCACAGAGGGGAACCTGGGGCTCTCCCCCGGGTTTTATACATGCTATCTAAATTTCAAGGGTTGTTGCAGAGCCTGGACCCCACCACGGGTCATCAGGAGCCAGCCCCGGGCTCAGCCCAGCAGCTCTGCCAGGCACGGCTGTGAGCACAGCAACTTTTATGAATAAAATATAATCCTTGCAATCTAATACCGACACTGGGATGGAAAGCAGAGAAGTCACAAGCCATAGCTCCAGCCATGTGTCCTTGTGCCACTTGAGCTGTTGTGCCCCGTAGGTGAAACCTCTCCAGCACAAAATCTTTCTCCTCTTCCTCACCCCTTCAAAGAACGATTTTTTTCAATCTTTTGAAAAAACACACCCCCAGACTCCTCAAACCCAACCCCAATTTTCCCCCCAGCACCCCATCCCCTCGATGCACTTTTCTTGGGCAGGACTAAGGGAAAACACGTGTCCCTGGGGCAAAGACCCTCAGGCTCCAGCAGCCCTGAGCAGGCCCCCCTGGAGCAGCAGATGACAGGTCCCTGAGCAGGGCTATGGGATCAGGGACCAGCTGCAGATCTGCTGGGGGCTAGGGGGGGAACAAGGCATAGCTGAGCTCCTCTCCCACCCCAGGCTATTTGGGGAGGTGCCCGGGCTGCAGCTGTATCAGTGCTGGGGCAAAGGGAACCCTGGACTTGACCTTGGGGCTGCAGCAGAGGTAAGAGCTGCCACAGTTGGGGGGGGTCTCCCAGCTTTCTCTCCTGCTGATCCTGCAGGTTGGAGAAAGAATTGTATTTTTTCCTTTTCATCACTTTCTGTTTTTATTTGGTTCTGTTTTCTGATGAATTCCTTAATAATGCCTTACAAAGGCTGTTGTAAGATGCATTAGCAATAATTTCTTAATGGCTGAGGTTGGTATTGGCAATTAGCACTGAGGACCTCTTACGTGGGCAGCGTGCTTGGACCTGTGCACCCTGCAGCTTCTCAAGCTATTGGATTGTCTGGAGTCTCATATACTAATGAAATAATTGTAAGTGGAGATCTGCTTGCCTTTTTTTTTTTTTTTTATTATATATGACCTCATTATTGAAGTGAAGGAAGTTTAAAAAAAAAAAGCAAAACTATTCCAACTGGTGCTTCTGCAAATGGAAAAATGTTTGGAAACCCTGGGAGGATTCTTGGCAGGGAGGAATGGTCTCCTCAGGGGGCTGCCCCTGGGGCTGGCTGAGGGGGCTCAGGAGGGAGTGGGACCCAGAGCTGTGCATTTTGGGACCCTTCTTACGGGCAGGAGAAGGGGCAGGATTGTGTTTATCAGCAGTTCACCATGCATGGGGTAAGGTGAGGTCTGCTGGCCCTGTACGGATCCCTCTGGGAGGCTGGTGTTCCCCTATTTCTCCTTCTGGCGTGGTGTTAGACTTATCAGTGCCCACGTCATTCAAACCCAAATGTTTTTTACTGCTGAAGGAAGCAGAGAGGCCTTCCTAATGAGACCTTTCAAATCCTGCTTTTGGAGCAACGCTGCTGCTGCCAGCATGGGGCTGTGCCCCGGGCTGGGGAGGGGAGAGGAGAAGATGCTTGAAAGATTTGATTCTTTTTCTTTCTAAGAAGTCAGTTCTGATAAAATACACAACTGCACTTGAAAAGGGATGGTGGAATTAAGCAGTCAGAGGCTGGGCAATTTGCATTTGGCTCTTTGTTGCCACGGGTGCCAGCATGTGCCTTGCTGCCCGGGCAGCAGCTGGAGTGAGGGGCATGGGGAGTGTGCCTGCTCTGGGGAGAGGAGATGCTGGGGCTGGGCTGAGCTGGGAAATTCAGCAGCCCTTGGTGCATCTCAGGACCTCGACCTTGCAAGCTCAGCTCTAAGCCCTGGCAAAGCTTTCCTGGGCAGCTGGAGGGAAATGTGGGTAGTTCACATGGCCTTTCTGTATTGGGAAAGGTTTTTCTACTGCCTTTGCAGCAGTGATCACTCCTGCAGGGCAAGTGGGTGATTCCCAGTGCTGCAGACACGGAGCTGGGATGGGCTGATGGGAAGGGCTCAGGGCTGGGAACACAGTGCTATGAGATAAGGGGGCTGCTGTCATGGGAAACAGGCCTCTGGGGACCTGCTGCTGAAGGACACAAAGAGATAAGGATAAGGTCACCCAAGCCCTGGGAGAGCTTGGCGGCAGGAGCTTTGGTTTGCAGGAGGCTGAATAAACCTCTTCACCATGTTCTGGCTTCTGTCCTGAGCTGCTTGAGGAAGCCACTGGGGCTCTGCCAGCACCACCAGCCCTCGGCAAGGCAGGGGTGTGGGCCAGTGGGGCTGAGCAAGTTCTGAGCACTGGTTTACAGCCCACCAGGTCTGGGCTGGGCGAGCACGTGGCTCCTCACAGAGCACCGGCTCCCAGCCTGTCCCAGAGGATTTATTTTCCTAAAATGGAAGCAAAAGCTGAATTGATTTATTTTGGTTGGCAGTCTGCAGAGCAGGGTAAATAATCCCCAAGAAGCTCCAGAGCTGTCCAGATACACCAGGCATCTCCAGAGGCCTGATTTCTTCCCCTAGAAGAACAGAGTCACTCTGATTTTCTGCCTCGGCAGCTCGTGGCAGGAGTTGACTCGTGCTAGGGCAGAGAAGTGGCCAAGGGCTGGCACAGCAGCTCCCAAAGCTGCATCTGGCTCTGCTCTGGGCAAGCATCCCCCCTACATCCACTCGTGCCCATGGCTCAGGACACACTTGCTGGTTCACCCCACAAAGATGCACTTGATGTCTCTTGCTTGCTCCAGGCACACTGTTAGATGATGCTGCAAGGTCCTTGGATGGGCACAGAGCCCCTTTTGTTGTTTGGTGGGTACGTTTGTGCCTTCTAGCTGCTCCAGGAGCCTCTCTGCACAGCTCTGAGCCATGCGTGCACCATGGGCATGCAGGAGCTCAGCCTGGTGTCCTCCACCATCCTCTTTATCAGTCACCCCATTCTCCCAGCAGCCCCTCCAGGGGACATCCTAGGATCTCGTCTGGGAGCTGGTTCTTATCTCTGCAGATGATGTGACTGGGTTTGCACAGGGAGGTTGATAGGACCCTTCCCAGAGCCCTCTGGAGTGTCCCTGGCTCCCTGGGGGTTTCTCATTATTTCTCCCACAAACCTAGGCCCCTTTGGCACAAGCCAGTTTCTTACCCTGGGCCCAGCCAGGTGTTTCTCTGCTAGTCGAGGTCATTGGGGGTTTTCCTGTTTCTCTTTGGGAGTTTCTCTTCTGTTGGAGATTTTTCTTTGTTGCAGTTTCGGTCTCTCGTTGGAAAGCACATATTACCTGCTTTGTTTTGGATGTCTCCAAAGGGAAGACTTTGCCACATGGAGACCATAGGGACAGAGAAGCAAAAACTTCCTTTGAAAAGAACCTGCTGTCATAGAACAAACCCACCCTGTCTGACCAGCCAGCCTAAACCCACCCTGGCTGACCAGACGGCCTTTCTGTGTCCTTTAACTCAAAGGCTGAAAAGTCTGGTGGGAGCTCCTGGCCATGAACTGGTACAACCACCCCTGGGAGCAGACCAAGAATTTCCTGAAGCTTTGTCCATCCTAGCAGAGCAAAGGGGAGGAGAGACTTCGGTAGAGAAAGCAATGCTGGTGGACCATTAATGGCGTTGTGTTTTGGCTGCCTCTGCCTGTACCCAGCTCAGGAGGGGACTGGATGTGCTCTGAGGCTCAAGCTAGTGACCCCCACCAGCAGCACGAGTGGACAATGTGTGACCACGGTGTTAAGCAGCACTAACCCATTCGCTGAGCTGCAGCTGCCTCTGGGCACTGCAACATCTTGCAGCCACGAATTCCTCCCTCAGATAATGAGCTGGGGGCCCGGGAAGGAGATTTTTCCCCTATTGTTTCTTTTGTCAGCCTTTAAACCGAGTTGCAAATGTTGCTGGTAATTAAGGGTTGTCTTGCCGTTTGGGTGATGTGCAACCTCCTGCTCCCAGCCAGATGCTCCACAGCAAACCCATCCTGGAGAAGAGGCAAATTTTGTCTTAATTTTCTTTCCTGTTGCAACAAAAAGCTTTCTATCTGAGGTGGCCTTGGAAAACTCTCCTTATTAAAAGACCTCCTTGAAACCTAGCAGCTGAGGAGGGTGGTTATGAAGCACAAAAAGCCTGCAGAAGAGCTCATTAAAACAATAAATTACAACTAATTATAATAAATCAAGCTAAATCATCTCTAGTGTGAAGGTAAAATGAGGTGTGAGTGAGTAGTTTTAAGAAGGCCAGTGCTAATCTCGGGCTCCTCTTTAAAGTCGTGGTGAGTCCTGCTGCAGTGATGATCCTGCTGCTGGGACCAGGGCAGAAAACAGACCCAGAGAAAGGCAAGGGGAAAGCAGGGCTAATGGGATTTTTAATCGTTTCCCAATCTGAGCTGCTAATTGCAGTGGGTTTGGTGGTAGTGCAGCACCCACCGTGGCTCATGGAGGGGCAGGCACAGGACAAGGTGCTTGGGTTTGCTCGTTTTGGTGGGGTTTTTTTTGTCTTTAATTTGTGGGGCTTTGTTCCGCTCTGTCCTATCACTTCATCAGGAGCAGCCACAGCTAGATAACTTCTCTGCATAATGAGCAGTGAGGTCATCCCAACTGCCTTGGCTCATATTCATTTCTTTTCTGGTTTCCAAAGAGGTACTCAAAACAAAGGAGAGGAGGGAGTTGTGGGAGGAGGCAGTGGGACAGATGCCCCCACCTGGGCAGCCCTAGAGATGGGTGCTGGAGGGCGACACTTTGGACCCCTGCTTCTGCACCAGCTGAGGGAGATTTGGGAGGTCTCTCTGTCCTCCTTGGTGTTAACACTCGAGCCAAAGGTTCCTGAGAACAAAGACCAGCAGCATCAGTCTGACCCAGAGTGAGGATGGGGTTTGCTGCCGGTGGGGCACTGGGGAAAACCACCTGCAAAGTGTTAAAAGCCCATGTAGGATATTGTTGACCAGAAGCTCTTTGAGCTGCCAGAGCACAAGGTTTCCAGCTGAAATGAGTGAATTGCTCCCGAAAGCACCTGGAAGTGGGCTCTGCTTCTGGGAACGTGGAGCCCAGAGCCACCACGGATGCTGGGTCCAGGGTCAGTGGTGATGCTGCTGAGCCACCACAGCTTGAGCCTTCCTGGCTGCTGCTTCCCTCCAAGAGATGGGCACTACTGCTGGTGCTGGGGCAATGTATTGGTTTCATTAAGCTTGAATTATTAGCTCCAGGCCTTGATAATGATACTTAATGGATCTAATATTTTTTTTTGGCAATTCTGCTGTTGTATACAGTGGTGTCTGTCATTAATAACCTTCTTTAAAACTTCTTGCTTTCACTGGTACTAATTATGTTCAAGCCCTTTTTATGCCTAAGCCCAATTAGCCGTCTATAAAGAGGCTTTACCCCATGAAGAAAGCCTGGCTGTGCTGGGAGGCAGATGCTTGAGTTGCTGAGCAGAGGGGTGCTTGTATTTGGCTGCAGGAGTCACAGGCTGGACCCTACAGTGTGGTCAGGAGAGCATTGGAGCAGCTCTCCTCTGCTCAAACCCCATTCCCAGTCTCCTGAGCTCTGCAGGGGGGGTGTTAACACCAGCTAGGGCCACCCCACATCCTGGGTTTTATCACCTGTTGGTGTCTGGAGCGAGATGATGGAGAGTAGGTGAGAGTGGTGAAGTCAAACTTTGTCCACTGCTTTTCCCAGGGGGTGATAATGAATCTGTCGTAGGTTCAACATTTTCTCAGGTGTCGGTAAGCCTGGGACTCACCTGTCAGTGCTAGGTCAACCCTGTGTGGTCCCCATACTGGACGTGGCCAGGTGGAAGGAGGAGCATTGCCACCATCCCCAAACTCTCTCTGAAACTTGCTGTCACCCTTGGGAGGAGCAGCCAGGCTTGGCTGCTTCCTTGCTCCTCCTTGTCCGTGCTCCTTCCCCTTCCCCTCAGCTGATTAATTCATTAGGATTAACCTCTCTTTAACTCCTTGATTAGCTGCATTTTAAAACTCCATTTGTTTTCCTTTTTACATCAAGCCAGAGCCAAAAAAAGAGGCTAATTTGCAACGCTACTGATTTACTGCAATTTCTGAAAATCAGGGTGAGCGGTGGGAAGGCGTGATTGGCATTTCAACTCCTCCCCGGCGAGCTGAGAGGCTCCAGCCAGCAGGAGCCAGCCTTGGCAAGGACACCACAGAGCCAGCACCCACCCGAGATCCCAGGGCTGGTTTCTGATGGTATCAGTGCTAACCTGGAAGATGCATCCTGCATTTCAAGGACTGAAAATATCCTGCTCTGCACCCTGGGGAGGCTGAGGTGCTCGTGAAGCACCATGCATGGGGTAGCAAGGTTGATGCTCAGCCCTCAGGTGGCTTTTTGGTCCCTCAGGAGCAACCATTTATCCACTGGAAATGTCTTTGGCTTCCCTGAGCTGTGGACAGCAGGAGTTTCTCGAGATGGGGCTGCTTGCTTTAAGGCCACACAGGGTGGTAGAGTCATGGTTTGGCCTCCTCCAACTCTGATTTGCCACATGTAGTCCCAGCCCTGTATGTACTGAACCTGAGTTTAGCCCAGGACCTCTGTGAGCTGCCAGATCCCTGCAGAGTCCAGAGGTGTCTGATGGCAAAGCTTTGCTCTCCTGTGCCAGGACCCTGACTCTGTGTCAGCTCTGGCTTTGCCCGTGGAGCTGGGGCAGCTGCCCTCCTTTGCCACGCAGGAGCCCTGTGGGAAAAACAATGTCTTCAGAAAGAAAAACCCATTGGGGGTAATCAAAATCCCTGCTGCTCCCACATGCTGTCCTTTCCTTCCCAAGGAGGGAGGAGTGGGTGGGTAGGGTGGGTAGGAGTGACTCCTTCTTTTTGCACAGCCTGGGACTGTCTCGGGGTGCTGGTGACAGGACCCTGAGGGGGCTGCTGCTGGTGGCCGTGCACCCCACTGGGTGGCTGTGCCCAGGTTTCAGCTGGGGATGCTGAAACCCAGGCAGCAACGGGGCCTCTGGGGGGAGCAGAGCTGTGCAGCTGCTCACAGCTCTCTGCTAGGGGCTGTTTGGACCCCCTGGGAAAGCAGCAGTGCTCTCCTGGCTTCAACCCCAGCTCTGTGGCCTCAGCCCTTGGAGGTGCGATGGGTGCGGGTCTGTGGCAGCCCTGCTGGCACCCCCTGCCCAGGCACCTCTCAGCGGGCACAGATCATCCCCTGGCTGAACTGGCTGCTCCGGAGTCACTCCTGTGGGGTTCACGTGAGTGTTAAGCTTTAAGGTGCCTGAGACTAACCACCCGCTGGGCTCCTGAACCCTCCGGTCCATTCTCTGTCACTTCCTCTGGCTGTGATTCAGTGTCTGAGCGCGGGCGCGCCCGGAGCTGGCCGGGGAGCAGAGAGGATGGACAGGACAAACAGCTTACCCAGGGCTGGAGAAACGGGCTGGGCCGCATGTCACTGGCCATAGGAGCTTGCACCAGCATGAGGGATCTGCTTCTGTGGGCAGGAGTCGAGGGTCTGACCCGGAGCTCAGCAAAGCCAAGGCTTAGAGCTGAGGGCTGGAGTGTGCCTCTCACCTGGGTGATGGGTGGGATCGAGTGCTGGGTGTTTTCCCTGGGGCTCTGAAGGACATGGCTTGTCCTGGCACCAAAGCCCCTCTCCTCTAGAGCTGTGATTTGGGGTTGGCTGTCTGCAAGGAGCAGTTTTCCCTGCAGCAGTCTGGAGGGTCTAAGAAGGGCTGAGTGGAGCAGGGACATCGCTAGAGCCCTTCTCCTCTTCCAGGCTGCCTGCTTGCAGGATGTTTGTAAGGACCTTTGAGACTTCTCTGAGGTTTTGGAGCAGCTCAGTGTGTTTCTAAGCTATTTTGGGGCACATGAGTGGGCAATATGTCATGGATACATGCACCTGTCTGCATCCATATGCACTGGCCTGTGGGTTCAAGTGTTTAGGCAGTAGGTTCAGAGCTCTGCAGGGGAATAGTCTTCCCATTACTGAAGCAAATCAAGGCAAAACCAAACAGAGGGCTTTTCCTCATGGGACTGCAGTGCCCAAAGCTGGCCTCCTCTGCACAGGTTGTG
Source organism: Merops nubicus (assembly GCF_000691845.1). Classification (NCBI taxonomy): domain Eukaryota; kingdom Metazoa; phylum Chordata; class Aves; order Coraciiformes; family Meropidae; genus Merops; species Merops nubicus. Next base: position 85,279 of record NW_008590576.1, on the reverse strand, counting down.
TTGGAGCTGGGAAAGTCTCTCGGGAGCCTTCTGCTAGCTGTCAAAATATATTACAAGCTGCAGTTGAGGCTTAAAAAGCTTCAGGTTGATGCACAATTTAGGGGAAGCATCTTGCTTTTCCATAGCTGTACAACAAGATTTTCTGAAATTGCAATGATATGAGAAAATGTCTTTTAAAGTGGCACCCAGATGGCAGGGGGAAATTGTGCTGTTTGAATTCTCTTCAGACAAATTGAAGCTAAAGGGATGTTACACATTTTATAGGTTTCCCCCATCCAACCCCTCCCCTCTTCCACCACCTGCTACTGGAAATGACACAGGAGGAGTCATCAAACAGAGCAAGTGAGGTCCTTACAGTGCACAGTTGAGGAAACTGCTTCATCTCAATCCTGGTCTGGTGGCAATGAGCACCAAGAGATCCCAAACCTGGCAGGGGCAGGTTCAAGTTCCTCATCCACTCCTCTGGGGAGGTTGGGATGCATGTGTGGAGCAGGAAGGGCTGCAGGATTTGGGGTCCTTGGGACCTCTGCATGGCCATGGTCTGAGCTGGGAGTGATGGGGAGAAGCTGCCAGACCCAGTGGGGTCTGTGTGAGGTGCTGCTCCTCAGAGCCAGCCCCAGACTAAGCCTCACCATGAAGTTATGCAGGTAGATGCAGCCTTTGTGCTAAGAAGCCTCTCCACTCATGCCCCAGGAAGGTGGCTCTTGGGGCTGGGATTTTGTGGCAGAGGTTGCCTAAACCCTTTTCTGAGCAAAGAGAAGGAGCTGTAGGCAAACCCTGGGTGCCAGGGCTCAGCCTCTGAGTTTGCAGCCTGGGTGAGATGCAAGGGCTGGAGATGTGTTCCTCCTTGGAAAGCCACCTGCTGCAGGATGCACAGACCCTCAGATGCAAGAATGGAGCACTTGGCTATAAAACACCCTCACCAGCCATCCCCAGAGCTGAGCTGCTTTAGGGACAGGATCCTGGGGACAGATAACAATAGTAATACCCTCTGGCTTGGAGATAATGTTGCGGAGCCTCCCCAGCACCGTTCTGCAGGGCAGCAGGCACTTCCCTCATCTTTTTTTCCTCTTTCCCCCTCCTTGGCATTCACAAGTGAGGAGCATTTTTGCTCCTGAGCTAAATATGTCACTTCGTCTTGTAGCGGCTGCCAGGTTTTAAAATGCTGGCAGCTTGTGGAAGCACCAGGAGGACAAATGCCAATAGTTACGTACGTGTCTCAACTGAAGGAAGAACTGGGCTTTGCGGCTTTCTGCTTTTTGGTTTGTTTTGAAAGTCAAATTAGTGTGTTTACCTGGTGGTTTACTTAAGCTGTTAGTCATGGCAAAGGAAACGTGTGCGGGCTGGTTTGTCTCCTCTGACGGGTCTCGCCTCCCCGGGGTGGGCTGGGGTGCTCGGAGGAGATCATGAGCAATAGCAGCAAATATGCAAGCCTTGGTCGTGTTTCCTCCCGGGAAGGCAAGCTGGGGGTGGGAGAGCAGCCCCAAGGTTCCCAGGAAGCCTCTCCCCATCTGTACCTCCCTCCTGACTCTGCTGGTGAACACCAAGGGGGTGAGCAGCCCTGGTTCCCAGGCAGTGTCTGTGCCCAGGATCCTCCAACACTCTGCTGGAGGAACTGCTTCTCCAGCCCCATCCAAGCCTGGGCAGCGTGGGGCAGCTGCTCCTTAAGCCTTTTTGACATACACTTTTAGAAATTCTTCCTGGTGGTGTCAGACTTGTTGCAGCAGCTGGGTCCATTCGGCAGGCAGAGGGATGCTCCCAACGTGTGCTGAGGTGTCTTTGTGCCTAACACGAAATGGAGGTTGCTGGCGGGACGTGTTCTTGTGGGTTTTTTTCCAGTGTGGCAGAGCACTTCTCATCTGAGATCTGGCTCAAGTCTGGGGAGAGATCCTGGGCAAGATCCCAGCAGTTATTTCAGTGGAATGAGCCTGCAGGGAGCACCTGCTCGCCAGCAGCATGGGCTTTCTGACGCCCAGCAGAGCTGCAGGAAGCCGTGAGGGCTGGGACTAGGTGTTTTTAAACAACCTGGGCCAGGCAGGCTTTGCCAGAGCGCTGCTGTTTGTTAGCTCTTCCTGCAATTACAGAATGATTCAGTGGCAGCTCTCCCGTGGTTTAAGGCAGGAAGCCTCCTGCAGGTACAGTGTCACACAGCCACACTCTCTGGTAGGACAGGCTACTGTCTCCTGTTATCACAGCTTGGGCTTTTCAGCAAATAATCCAAATCTTTCCTTCAAACCCCAGGTTATTTTGGAGGGGGGTAGTCATATTACCTCTTACGTTTGCAAACCCAGGTAATAATAGTAATACCATTTGGTGGAGTGCTGTTAATGCAACAAGGCTGTCACTTGTGGCAGCCCAGTAAAAAGAAAGTCAAACCCAGGGTGGTAGGAGCCAGCCTGAGCACACGGCCATCACTGCTGGGGCTCCGTGAGTCCAAGTCAGCCAGGATCTCTGTGCTTGGCTGGTGCAGCCCAGGACACACTTGCCAGCAGGGCACCGGTGACGTCCCAACGTGCTGTGGCTTGCAGGGACACTGATAGTGTCCCAGGGTTTCATGCTCACGAGTCGTTGTGGTTGAGCTGAGCCAGCCTGCCTCATTCTGAGCTCCCTCCTGAATCCATGTGCTCATTAGAGGCTGGTCTTGCCCAATGGATCCCGAAGTTCTGTAGATGTTAACTGCACCCCTTGGGATGCGCAGGGTGCAGGAGGAGTGGCAGGTGTGAGCTGCTGGGCTGTTCAGCCGATGGCATGGGCAGATGCTCTGTCCCCCCACTGCACAGGCACAGTCAAGCTCCCAGCCTGGGCAGTGTCGGCTTGTGGCTGGCAGTACTGGGCACTCCTCCTCCTCCTCCTCCCTTTTTCCTTCAAAAAAAAGATATTTCAAACATAACTGCCTGTCTTCACATTGCTTTTACACATCTGGAACTGTCTCATGAATGTCATAAGGGTATGTGAAGGTTTCTGTAGGAATTTGTCTCGTATTGGCTGCACGGTGAGCCAGAAATTGTCCAGGGTCACAAAATTGTTTTTGTTTCTCCTCTTGAGGAATTTCAGCATTAACGCAGTGCATGCTTCCCCCACCATTGAGGGTTTCAGACCCTGTACACAGAAGGATGCTTGGTGCATCCACAGGAGCCATGGCAAACCCCCCTCCACCCCCAAGCCTCCACAGGGAATGGAAAATGGAACGCTCTGCAGAAGTGAAATGTCTCTCTCAAATCATCAGGTTATTTTTATGTGCATTTGTATTTTCTTATGTGTGTGTAAATACCTCCCACACACACATACTTTTATTTCAAGGAGTGAAACAAAAATAGCTGAGGATTGAAAGGGGTGTCGATGAGGGGGCGGTTGTGCTTTTTGGAAGAATGTCTTCGAGGTTGGGAAACAGCAAAGCCATGGTGATAACGTGATCTGACAAAACCCCAGCTTCTGCGGGCTTGCGAGTCATGGTGTTAATGAAAGAGATCTTAATGACTTTCCCTCTACGTTTCAATTTATTCTGACAAGCTGCAGCCAGGAGCGCGGGCTCGGTGTTGCACTTGAGGAAGTTTTGACAAGCTCTGAAGAGCGGGCTGTGTGCGTGCTGGGAATTGCTGCTCAGGGGCTCGGCGAAACACCCCCCACCCCGCAGGCACCAGGGTGGTGTGGAGGGAACACTCCCCTCCCCAAGCAGTGCCCACTGTGTCCTCTCACACATCAAACCCTCCTGGGCTGAGGGAGTCGCGGGGGAGATGCTGCATGACACCAGAGGAAAGGAGGAGCGTGCTGCAGCTTGATACAGATGTTGTACACACTCTTATTTCTTTTTTTTCACCCCCTTTAAGTAGGACAGCAGCAAGGAGAGATTTCTGAGAGGTTGAGCTCTGTAAAGAGGGGAGGAAATTTCCCTAGGGAAACATGGGGAGGGTTATAGGATCTGGCAAAGCTGGTGCTGCACAACCCCGAGCCCTGCACATCCCGGCTTAGGAACGTTTATTGTTGTTGCTTCTCTTTTTTTTTTTTTTCTTTTTTTTTTAATGATAACACAAAGAGGGTTATGAAACACTTTGTGGGAAACCACGTGACTGGACAGTGGCATGCCAGGGACATGGTGACGTTTGCCCAGGCTGAGCCCCTCTGACCCTCGGCACCGAAGGCCTGGAGCATTTCTGGCACGATGGGATGCATCCAGTGCCCATTGCAGCGTTGGAGCTTAAACTGCACCAGCTGAACTTCGGTTGAAGCAGAACTAAACCCATCATGTCTAATAATACCCTGGCTGCAACCCACTCCTGGCGAGCCTCTGCCAGCTTCTGTGCCCGGCTGGGGTGGAACAGGGTCACGAGTCACCGAGACGCAGCTTCGTGCAAAGTCACCCTCCCTGTCCTGACCGTTGGAGGCCAGGTCCCACGGGACACACAGGCCCTCTCTCCCAGTTGCTCCCTCAGTGGCCTTACAGGGGTGGGAGCAACTGGGCTCAGCATGGGCAAAACCTCCTCCACTCTGGTAGAGAGCTGGGAGGATTTCCAAATGCCTCTGTGTGGCAGCTAATCCTCGCTGTCTTGATAGTGTGCTGGAAGTTGATCTGAAGAAAGCTCAAGGTTTGTGATACTCTAAATTGTCACTTGTTGTCATCCCCCTGTACAGGCTGTCCCATCTGCTGCTTGTGACGTCTGATCCATTAGTTCCCGCTGAGGCTGGATGCAGGTGGGAGATGGTGTGTCAAGAAGAACTGAATGAATTATCTTTTATTATTTTTTTTCCTGTAACCTCCCTGGCTCCTGTGATGCCTGATTTGTAACCTGCCATGGCTGGCACAGGAACTTGGGCAACCCCCAAATGGTTCCTGCAAGTGTTTGTGCCCTCGGTGCTCCGTGCACAGGCCTGTGTGCTGGGGCAGCTTACAGGTAAGGTCTGGCAAAGGTGTGTTGGTTTTAAAGCTAGCTCCAGGGGGGTTGGCAGTGTCCCATGAACTTCTTGCTGAGCGAGTTCCTGGCAGCCACAGAGGCGGGATGACACGGTGAGGGGCAGTGTGGCCTTTGGTAGCAGAGAATTGCCCTGCCCTGTCTTTTGTGCAGTGCACTAAATGCCAGAGCTGCTTTTGGTCCAGAGTGGCTCCAGTTGCTGTTACTGGGGCAGGTGCAGTTTCGATGGTGGCCTCTCTCCATCGGCGGTTGGAGCAGTTCCCTCTGTAGCAAAACTGTTGGCAGTATAAATTTAAGTATTCTGTGTTTTTTGCAAAACCCAGTTCCTCACCAGCTCTTTCTCCTCTGGCAGAGGGTGAAGCCCTCCACGGAGGGAGGAACAGGGGCAGCAGGCAGGTTTCATCTGTTTTGGCAAGTGGCAGCAGCCCCTCTCCCCTCCTCACCCACATTGCATCAGTGCTGTGAAGACACCTCTCACTTCAGTGGTGTGTGCCCACAGCTCCTCTGAGTCACACTTGTTAGCAGAGAGCTCATAATTCTTCCGTTTTTTTCAAGTAAAAATGTCTTTGGAAAAGGGCATTAAATAAAACACTTGACTGAGGTCCCAGCAGTGACTAATTCCCATGGTACGCCCCGCTCCAGCATTAATCCTGCTGAGCTCTCTGCAGGCTCTGGGGTTTGTAGGGATCCTTGCAGGCAAGGGAGGAATGAAAAGACTGAATGTTGCATGAGAAGAGCTTGAAAGCAGCAGGCGTGAGCTGCGGCCGTGTCACAATGGTGACAAACCCCAGTGTGCTCCCCCCAGGTGCTAAGATTCCCTGGGCAGAGCTTCGGTGAGAGCTGTGCTCTCAGTCCAAGGCATGGACTGACTCAAATCCTAAAGCTTCTGCCCAAAAGTTGCTGGAAAGGTTGGAGAAGGGGGGAAATGGTTCTCCATGGAAGAACTCAGAGGTGGCTGTTTTCTGCCCCAGCTAGGACAGTGTCTCTGGGCTCACAGGGGGTGATGAAGCACAGATCTCCGTGGGGCCAGGACAGGACAGTTGCTGGGACTGACCTTGCCCTGCAGCCGGGGCCAAGTGCTGCTGCTGTGCTGGATGGCTCTGCATGGCCACACCAGCCACCTCCACAAACACAACCCTGGCTTTGTTTGCTGTTTGGCTACCAGCTGCAAACAAGACCCTCGTAGGGGACTTTTGCAAGATGAGGCAGCTCTTCCCCTGGTTTTGCTCTCCCCCTCTTTACCTCAAAAGCCCCGTGAGCTGCAGAGCAGGAGGCAGCTTGTGTGAACCGCTGACGAAGCGGCTGCAGGACTGGGCATAACTAATTAGAGCCTCTATAAAATGACATCAATTTCCACAGATGGGAAGCTGCTTCCCCTTTTTATGTCTATTTCAGTTAATTAGTTATCTCAGAGGTTGCATTTGCATTCCCGGCTTTGTGAAATACCCTTTTGTTAACTACTCTTCATATATTTTTATGAAGTCGGCCACTGAAACGAGCTCATTTATCTCAGCAGTGACAGGCTGCGAGGCTTGCCCAGAGCTGGGTGCCAGATGCCGGGATTGTAAAATAATGTTTGGCTTGTCTTGTGTTTGGAAAGGAGACAGAAGGTGCAAGCTGTGAGAGGAAAGTCCCAGGCTGCTAAAGCCAAGGCCTGGATCTTGACAACTTCTACAAAAATGTCCAATCTGTTACTTTGGGGCAGCTTGTAGGAGCTGGGAAGGTTGCACTTGTCATCAGTCCTGGGCTTGGATATCTCTATCCTTATCCGATGGGAGTGGGGTGTGAGCATCCAGCCTCCTTGAGCTTTTCCTGCTTCATCCTTCCCCCAGCAGCGCTGAATGTGTGTCCCCCTGTGGGCAGGGAAGGCTTCTGGGGACCCTCCCTGCCCATCGGAAGCCTGTTGACATCCCAAAGCTGCTGCTCCAGTCACACTGCACATTTACCCTCCATTAGCGAGATCATGAGCAGGAGCAGCACTGATCGATCACCATCATTATTGCTAGGAAATGTTTGCAAAATCAATGTTTCCTCTGTAGCAATTAGGGCTGCTGTTGGTCGGCTGTTTTTCAGGCACGTTTCTGCCATAAAGAGTGAAAAATGCTGAAAAACTGCAAGGTATGATGCAACAGATTTCCTCATTCCTGGTGGCACAGCTGCCTTCTCTCTGTGCAAGGCTCTGCAAAGGCTCAGAGCAACTCGTCAGGCTTTGGTGTGCACTCCTGCATGGTGGGGAAACTTTCCCTGGCCACTTGCATGTGTTTAGGGACTATGGGAGAAGCCCACGGGCATTACTGCAAGTGATAATTCTATATGCCTTCCCCTTGCACCTCTGCTCAGGATGCTCCTCACCTCCTCGCTGGTCTGTGCGGGTGATGCATGAACATTGCTAAATGCCCAAAACGGGGCAGACACTGTTGGTGGTGCAAGATTTGTGTTTTCAAGAGGTTGTAGTGCCTTATGCATTGTGGTTAGCATATGGAGGGGCATGGCTGCGTGAGCTTGGCTGCTCCAAGGCATTTTCCAGGGACTCCAAGGGATGTTACATTGGAAAAAGGGAATCCTGCTGTGGGTTCAGCCATCCCTCCATTCCAGGAGAGGTTTTTTTTTGGTGACAAGAAACCATACCTTTAAACTAAAAATATGAAAATTCAGAGCACAGCCCAATTGTTGAGGGGGAAATGAAACCCAAAATACGTAAATCTCTTCATTTTCTGCACCACTGAGTTTGTATTGGCCTGTTAGTTGACGCTCCTGAAGGTATCCGCTGGGATGCAACTATTATACATACAAACTGTCACAAATGGAAAGTCGCTTTGAAAGACAAAGGGTAATTTATTGAGAAAAGGGTGTCATTTAGGTGGAAGGATGGAAAGAGGAGAGACAGTTGCTGCAGAACTGCCAAAAGAGAATACCAGATCTGCTGATAGTCAGGGAACAGCTTTGCATTTCCAAGGGTGCCCTTGAGGCATAAGAAAATAAAAGCTAAGGACAAAAAAAAAAAAGCCTTGAATACAGTGACAGCAGAAACCTGAAGGATCACAGTGAAAAATGGGACTTTCTCCTCTCTAACAATAACCGAGAAAAAGATAGGAATGTAATTTGTAAAAGCTGTTAAATTGCCACCAAAAATTGTACGCTGCATGGAGAAATGACACAGAGGGAAAAAAGAAACAAATGCATACCTGTCATTCCTGGAGTACTGCTTGAAAATGGGACAAGGCAATGAACGGGGTGGAGGAGAAATGGAGCTGAGGAGGGGAAGAGCTGGGAGAACCCACACAGCTTGGCCAGCAGACAGGAGCTGGTCACCACAAGCCCTTTAACTGGGAAGCCTCTGTGGGCTGTGGGAGGAAAATGGTTTTGTGTGTCTCCATAGAGCCACCTTTTTGGTTTGGTTCTGAATAATTGAATAATACGTTCTCCTCTGTCTTTGAGGGAGCTTATGGAACTTCCCCTAAGGAGCCAGGCTTGCTCCTCTCCAGGCTTGGAACTCCAGAGAGAACTGCTTGCCAGGAAGGAGTTTGCAGGACGGGCTTCCAGTGACAAACTTTGGAGGAAATTAGTTGCAAACAGCCTGGAGAAAAAGGTGATGATGTCTCCAAGAGCCTTGCCCCAAGGCTCTAGGTTTGCATGCTGCCCTTGGGGTGCAGGTGATTGTGCCAGTGGGATGGGGAGACCAGGAGAGACTGGGCATCTCCAGCACTAGCAGGACATCGCCCTGTGCAGGTCCCCTCCGGACCCTTCCTGGCCCCCCTGCCCCCCAGGCATCCCGACAAAGCCAAATGGCACTTTAGTTATTTTAAAGCCATTAAAAAAATTGATCTGCTGGGGAAGCAGAGTGAGTTTTGGGCACAACTCCAAAGTGTTACAGCATTAAAGGCTGCAGAGCGTGGGTGTGAGATGACTCTCATGTGCCCACCCTGGTCCTCAGCAGCACTTGCAGCATCTGAATTGACTCATGTTAAATTACCAGAGGGTGCTGGGGGTGATGTGTCTCAGCCAGGGTCCGAAAGTTGAGCTGAGGCTTTTTCAGCTGCAAACCCATCAGTGAAACCAACCAGGCACCATTTTCTGATGCAAAAGCATCACTGTGTGATGTGGACGTAGAAGCACATTTTTAGGTACAAAGTCTGCTTCAAAATGCCACTTTTATATTTTTCATGTGGTGATTGTCTAGCAGATATTTCCCTCAAGTCCTCGGAGGTGAAATGCTGGTGCTAGATGAGATGTCACCATTTGTATTAGAGAAGTCATTGAAACTAGTTCTTTCTCAAATGGTTTAGCTGCAAACACGCTCATACACCCAGGTACAATAAAAGCAGGGTCATCATTACCAAATTGTGATATTTCTCATGGCTGTCTCAAACACTGGGTGTGGGAATACTTCTTTTCAGCTGGAAACATCTATGATTAAGCCTCAGCCAATGAGAAAAGTAGCTAAAATTGCATTTCCAGCTCCACAATTTAGCAGATCTGCATGAGCATCTCTGGCCCAGAGCGTTGTATGGGTGGGAAGTTTCTCCTGAAAAACAAAGCAGTGCAAGACACCAGGTTTTGGGGAACAACTAAACCTCCAGAAAATACAAAGCCAGGGAGGAAAATGAGGTGGGGGAACCTTCCCAGCTGCAAATGTCCCCCAAGTCCTCCTGCAGCCTTGGGGCTGAGCCCCACAGCTCTGCTCCTCAGACTGCAACTCACTGCTTCTGCCCTCCGATGTCTGGTCACATCATTCTAAATCAAAAGTTGCAATAGAAAAGAAGTGTTGGACAGGTTAAAATGCAGGGAAATAATAGCAAGGGTGTTTTTTTCCAGGGTTGAGAGGAAAGACAGGGGGGGAGGGAGGGAAGGAGGAGATGTTTCCAGATACCCAGTCCCTTTAGAGAGCTCACAGGATTCAAATGGTTGGAGTGATCTTGACAGGCTAAAAACCCAATCTGCTGAAAATCATATACCTCAAACAATGTGCTATTGCTGCTGATCGTCCGTGTACTTTAGGGCTGAATAGATACAGTATTAAATTCATCTCAAGTTCTCATTTGTCATCAGTTACTGCTTGTTTGATGAGGTTTGAGTGAAGTTTGAAAGGCTTTTACTGAAAACGGTTGTAGGAGGAGTGAGAATTGATGGGTTTCCTCAAGAGCTGAGCAGCAGCTGCCTGAGGCCCCCAGGTGCCTGTGGGGCTGAGGTTTCTCTGCTGTGAACCCCAAGGTGCTTCTCAGGAAAGAACTCAAGGATTATATATAATTAATCAAAATATAGATGAATATTACCTTACTGTTATGATGATATTCAAGTCTCCCGCTTCCCACCGCTTATAACCACTGAGGTTTCTATCAGTTTTGGGAAGTGATGAACTTTTATTTACCTCAAGGCAAAACATGTTTGTTATGATCTTGCCCTCCCTCACCCACCAGCTGTGGTGTCCCTAAGCATGGGGACACACCTTAGCTTGTCCCCCAGCTGAAAGAAAGGTGAAAAATTTCATCTCCTTAGACTCATCTAGGTTGGAAAAGCCCTTCCAGATCCAGTCCAGCTGTTCACCCAGCACTCAAGCATAGGCAACCACAAGCTCGGAGAACCCCCAAACTACCCACTGCCTCCTGGTGACTCCGGTGTGGGTAAGGGGTGAACTGACCAATCAAGGGCAGGCCAAGGGCCAGTAGATAGATACCTTGTTGCTGACTAATGAGCAGTGGATACATTGTTGCTGCCCAATATGTAGTAGATACCTTGTTGCAGCCAATGGCCAGCAGATACCTTGTTGCTCATCAAACAGCTGTAGTTACATTGTTGCTACACAAGGATGAGTGGATACCTTGTTGCTGACTAATGAGCAGTAGATACCTTGTTGCTGACTAATGAGCAGTGGATACCTTGTTGCTGCCCAAGGTGCAGTAGCCACACTGTAACTTTCCCCCTTTCTAGCGCAGAGCCACTGTCCCTCCCCCGGTCCCTGTGCAACCTGAGCTCCCCGGTGTTACCCCGCGCGGGATCCCAGTGACCCCGGTGGCTCAGTGTCGGTGCCTCTGGACTTTGCACAGTGGCTGCAGAACACATTTAGGGGTAAAAGCGCAGCAGAGTGTGTGGCCTCGGGGCCAGGGTGGAGCCAGTGGCAGAGTCTGGGTAGCAGGTGTGTGTTTTCCTGACTGGGAAGCCAGACTTTTGAATAATTTAAGGAATAAAACCACTCAGGTTCCTGTTGGGGAACAATGCCAGCATCTAAAACCCACAGAGTTGAGGCACCTCTGGTGGGAGTTGCAGCCAAGAGTAACCAATTCAAGGCATCTGTGGTACCAGAGCCACCCAAGAACAGCAAAGTCAAGGTGCTGGCAGCCACTGAAGTGTTGAATCCTCCAGATTTTGTGCACATCCAGGAATTGCCTGGCCTTGGGCAGGAGGAAGGAACGGTCTTGGCCAGAAGCAGAATGGTTTACAGAAGCAGTGAACCTCCAAGAGAACAAATGTTCTGGGAAAACTACCACAGGAGGCAAAAGCAATTCACTCAGGGACACTTCACACCCCTTGGGAGGCCTTATCAGGAGATTGGAGAGATTCTCTACACAGACCCAAAGAAACTCACCCTCTACTCTTTGGGGCAGCTTCCAGAGGTAGGCCTGACTTTCCTGGTTCTGCTTGAGATAGAACAGCAGGGAGCCCTTTCTTCTAAGTAAATTGAAAGCCCCTATTTCCAGGGAAAGGAATCTTTGTTTCTGTTTAAAGAAATGTTTGAAACTATTTTCCGTGTCTTCCTGTGAATAACCACTACCCCGTATAATAGTTGATGTGGGTACAGAGCATTTGTAAATGAAGCAGGACTGCTTTGGTGTGGGTCTTGTGAGCTGGCAACTGGCTTTTGAAACTGGTCTTTAAAGTTCTTCATAAGAGCACTTGAAATGGAGCAGAGACAGTAGCAGGCTAATGAATGGAAAGGATAATGTGAGATAATGAGAATGTACTTAAAGGGAAATACTCGGGAGAAGGTAATAAGTCTTGAAAATGGAAGGAGAGGAACCATACAGAGGGCATGAGGGTAAAGGATGGGTTTAAACGCAGGAATGGCAAAGGGCTGGCAGCTGAGGGGTAGGTAAAAAGGTCAAAAGGTGAGCATAAGAATGGTGTAAGAGGTAAAGTGCTAGTAAAATAATTTAAGTAAGTAGGGCCGTAGCAGATTTTGTATTTTACTTTGCATCTGTATTTGGGTTTCAGGAAGGTGTAAGGGGGTTAGCCGTGGGTCTCTGTGATACTTTTTGTGGTTGTCATCTCCTGGTCTCCTCAGTGCTGTATACCCACTAACTTTGTGGGTCTTGGTCTGTCTCAAGCTACTTGTGAGTCAAGCTTGAATCATTAAAGCACAGGCACAAGAACTCAGTCATCGATGCTTGAGATGAGCTTGCAGTGTTCTGCTACTTGCTTTCTTTCCCTCAGTGCTGTTGGCTCCCACAAGGAGGTCTGAAGCTCTCTGAGTTTTCTGTGCTGTTCTGTGTGGAGCCGTTTTCCTTGTGGAAGCAGAGGGAAGTGTCTCCAGCCTGTCTGTAACATCGGTCCCTGTGACTCTGAGCCAATGATTTGCTGTCTGCTTCCTAATGGAGTGCCCGAGGGGTAGGCTCTGGCTGGTGCAGCAGGAGCAGTGTGGTTATCATTCAGGGTAGGCAGAAAAGATTCTGTCCACCCACTACTTAATTTTCTGCTCTAATTGTGTATGTTGTATTCAGAGCTTAAAGTTTTAGATGAAGTGTTTTAAGCTCTAAATAGTCAATGGGTGTCATTCGCTATTTTTACATCCTACCTAAAGCAGCATCTTACTCACTGTCCTCGTTCAGAGGCTTGTTTCTGTAAATTAGTCAACATCCAGCAAGTGTTTCAGTGTTCTTATTTTCACTTCAAATATAGCTTTCCTTCTGAATATTAGAAGTTACTTTCAAGATTTTTTCAACAGCAGATATACTCTAACATTCTGGTAATCCTGAAAATGTTGGTTAATTTGTGGTGCTTGTTGTTTTGGTGTTGAAAAATAACATCAGTATTTGATCCTTATCCTGAAAACCATTTGGTACTCAGCTACTTAACCTGGCCAAATTAACAGTATACAATTTATACAGAAAATAAACCATTATTCAGGTGACTAGATGTGTGGCTGTGGCTTATACTTTAGATTCACAATGCTATCAAGAGAGGATGTAGTGTCACCCACCATTCCTTTTTGTGGAGAGCACAGCACTAGTCTTGAAACTCTCAGACTAACTCTTATTTTTTAACTTGTCCTAAAAGGTAAAGGTTGCTAAGTTGAAAAACTAAAAAAATAATTTCCTGGCACTGAATCTACCCTATCCTCTGCTTCCTTCCAACCCCACGAGCGGAGGGAGGCCCAGGGGTTTCGTGCTGTTCACACACCAACTCTCACTATTTAAGCTGCCAGCATGCTCTGCAGAAATCTGTTTTGTTTCAGTACCAGAATAGAAAGGTGTTTTAATAGCTTAATTCTAAAAATACTTTGTATTACCTGTATTTTTAATTTATATGAGTTATTTACCCCATTCCCACCCACACCTAGCAGCTCCCATAGTATTCTGGATAACTGAGAAGGTTGTAGTTACTGAATATGTCTTATTATAGGAATCTGAGAGCATAACATTCCTGGTAGTAAAACTCATGTTCTCTGATTAATGCCTTTGCATTCCTCTCTGCCTTCTGAGTTAGAGTTTTCTTCAGCCACAAGTGCAGCTGATGATTGGCAATGATGAATGGCAGTGAAATTTGTAAACAGCCAGAGCGATTCTATGATTGTAAGATTATAAAAGCCCTGTGAATTCAACAGGACTTGAGTGTGCTAATATCTGCTGCCAAATGCTATTTTCTAAACCGATATTAGTTTTTAAAAGATAAATTTTTAATAGCTAAAAACATTTGAGTAAGTCTGCTGGGCTGATTACACAAAATGATGTGGGCATAGGATATTATATGCAATAATTGCAGGTTTAGGATGCTTTTTATATCTTTGATGGCAACAAATGTGTTCAGAAAAGCTGCGTGTTCATGGGTGGTTGTGTCCTTAGGAAGTAAATTTGGTCTCTGAAAACAGGCAGCAGACACTGGACCATTCTCACTGTTGCTCTGAAGCCACACAGAGCCTGTGGTGTCTGTCCTGCAGTGAGGCACCAGGTAAAGCTGGGCCAGCACAGTGGAAGGATAGCATTCCACTGCAGCCCCCTGGAACAAAATAAACCCCTTCCAAACCACAGCGATACCGGCGAGTGATCAGGGAAGCTCAGGAAGAGTGGCAGTTGTTTAAGCAGCAAACAAACAACAAAAACTACAGAAAACCCAAACCCACAACTAGGAGGCTTCTTTTACCCATCCTGTATAGTATTATCCCAGCATAACTAAGCTGCCAGCCTTCACAACGATGTGGATATTTGACCCTTATGGTTTTAGATTGCCAGATATCCCAACTTTTACCCCCAGAAGTGTCTTGGTGTTTTCAGATGTGCTTGGCACGTGGTGTCTTTCAACGTGTGCTGTCTGCTCCCTGCCACTGCCTCTACTAGAAGAATACTGGTAAATTGAACAAGCCGTGTATTTTAACCAGAGCAGCTACACCAAGCATCATCCCAAAAGATTTCAGGGTCTTGCCTTTTCAAAATTTGCTGGGGGAGGAAGGTTAGAGGAGGAGATTCTCTATGGGGTGCTTGGTTCCACGTGCTGTTAGTACCTAGACCGTGAGATAGAACCCTTTGAGCTTCCATTACAGAGACCCTGAAGTTACTTCGTTCAGTCTGAGGTTTTTTCTCCTCTCTCTGAAAGGTCGGGCACACATTGCAGACAGCCCTGATTCATTGAAAGTCAGAGACTGTAGCCATCCAGACAGTATTTTTGATTTCCTAAGTGTTCAGAGCAACGTGTTAAAGGTCTCTCTTCTTATTCCGTAACGTAACGGTGCGCGGTGATGTTAGTCACCTTTTATCATGTTTAGATCGCTTCTTTCCCTTAATTGCTATGACAAATTCATTTGCAAAACCTCTGAGGTGGCTTGTTGACTTTTTACATGAAAGAAAGGTGGCCTTTCTGAGCAAGCCCTGAAAACAATCCAACGCCACAAAAATCTTGAGTGGTGTTAGTGTCAAAAGCCTACTCGGTACTGGTCATAAAATTCTGTTGTGTAACTCTGTGCTGTGGATAAATGGGTCACTAGATAAGACTGACAACAGCATCAGCAATGAAAGTTTTTGAGCTGGAAACCAGAGGAGAAAAAGGAGCAATTTCTTTCAAGAGAAGTTACACTGACGTTATTTGTTATTGCTGCAGTTAAAGATCTGCCAGGGTTTCCAATTTAAAACTTTGCTTTCCAGAACACTAAAAACATGTATTTCAAGGTGGACTTTTAAAATGCAAAGACCCTTTTTCCTTGCAGCTCTCTGATGCAAAGGTCAGGCATAATTCCTTATCGCTCTGGGAAGAGCAGGAACACATTAGTGGTGAGTTACCTTCCTAGTATCTCCAGAATGGAGTAACTGGTCGGGCCAGGCTACACTGGTGTGGTGACATTCCTAATGCTTTCCAAACTGAGTAACCAATATGTGGTCACTGGCCAACCCCCACTCTCAGACCTGTACTTAAGAAATGCTATGTCATTAAAAACAAACAAACAAAAAGCAAACAAAGAAACACCACTTTATTACACATTTAGAAGAAGCTTCAGAAATATCTTGAAAATGCCTATTTGAAGAAAGTGAAATATCAACAAAATGATAGTGAAAAAGAATAGCACAGTATTTCTTTCCATTAACTACTCGACTGGCTTTAGAAAATGTTAGTATTTTGGAGCTTTGCACTTTCAGAGTGCTCTTCTCTGTATGAGCCATCCGAGGTAGAATCTAAGGGTGAATTATCACTCAGAAGTGCCAAAGCATTGATAGAGGTGTTCACATTCAAGTATCCCTTGGGGCATTTTGGTTGATTGTTGGCTGGTGAAATTGGACCCTTCCACATCTTTGCACTGCTTACTAGAGGTGGTCTCAAAATCTTTGTTGGAAAACACTTGAGTATTTCTTTAAGAATTAAAACTTGCATACTGGCAGCGTGGGAGTGAGAATCTGGAGGTGCAGTTTGTTTGCAAAGGTTAATGCATATTTGATTTAAGATTGGTTTGTTTTTTTTTCTTTCCTGCTTGTATTATTTTGCCAGGCTCATCCTGTCATGACAGTCTGTCAGCCTGGAAATGACAGTGTTTATATGGTGTTTTGGACAGGACAAAGGGAGAAAGCAAGAAACAGGGGGAGGGTACAGAAGAGACTGTAGCAGTGAGAGTCATGCTTTCACCTTTCCCAGTGATCCAAATTTATCTTGTTTGTCCTTGTGCATTTCTGATGAAAAACTGGGAATGAAGATGAGAAACACAAAATTGGGCCCAAGTTCTTTTTCTCCTGTTTTGAAGCTATGACTGCAGTGCATTGCCCCATACGACAGTCAGTGTGAAAACTGTAAGCATCTGTAAGCTCAGGTCAGCAGTTGGAAAACTGCTCTTCATCAATTGACTACAGTTTATCACCTTGCTATTGCCAAAACAGGTTAGTGATGTTAAATGCAGGTATGGAAAACAAGGAAAGCAGGTGCAAGCACGGTGGCACTGTTACAGCCTGCCAGAGGTCACAGCAGCACCTTGTAAAAAAAGCTGCTGCTGCTTGTTATGGAGCTGAAAGGGTGTGTGGTTCTGTGCTTCTGAGGGGCCTGAGGAAGGTCAGGGAGGCTTTGCCACCAGCCCATGGTGGCTCTGTTTGGAAGTCTGCCATGCCATGGGTAGGTACATGCCTGGTTTACATCTCCATGCAGAGCCCTTCTACCCAATTAGCATAGGGGGATTTTGCAGCTTTTTCTTTAGCTAACTTTCTCTAGTCTCCTTTTCTTGTTTTTAAAAGAGTAAAAGTGTTGTGGGATTTTTTTTGTGTGTGTTTTGCTGGTTGGTTTGTTTGTTTATTTTCCTTTGGTGATAACCAGATACATGTGTGGTGTTTGGTTTGTTCTTTCTGGAGTGAACATGCAGGGAAGCAGCTGTCCTGCTCTGTGTGCAGGGGAACTAACTCTGGGGGTTACACCAATAACCTTTCCTACAAGCTTCATAACCTCTATCGATACCTTTGTGCACGAGCTCTCAGCGTGGTGATCATCAGGCAGGACAGAATTCATGCACGTTACCCATCCAAGGTGACATCTTTGCTTCACTTGTCATGATGAAAGCTGAGGTATGCTCCCAGCTTTCACCAGGATCACGGCTGGCAGCAAGGGAGTGAACCACTGTTTGTACACTTCTTATGGATAATGCTGTTTTCTGGTAAATAAAATGAGTTGCTCAAGTTTTTTTTGTTTTTTTTTTTTTTTGTAGCTGTCTTCTATGGCCTTTAACTGTACCAGCAAGCATCACACTACACTACTTTGGTTTTTAAAAATAGTAACAGATGCATTTCTTGTTGCCAAATACAACCTCAGAGAGTGCTTGGAAATGAGCAGCCTAATGACATCTCTCTCTCTCTGGTGACTTCTCACCCACCCAAGGAGGCATTGACCCAGTAGATGTTTGCAGTGTAATGATAATGTACCATTATATTGCTGCTTTTATGTATGTGTTATTAAACGTTAGTGAGCCTGAATGCATATGGTTTGAGGGAGTGTAAGAAAGTGGTGAATAAGCAGACTGGCTATTTTGGCTATGGAAAAACAGAAAAGGGTACAGCTTGAGGTGGAGTGGAATGAAAGACAAACAGAAGCTGTGAAGTGAGGTGATAGGTGATGGTGTCATCAAAGAACTGGAACAGAGAAAATTATGGACGGAAATTTCAATTTTAGAAATACTTTATCTGATTTGGCTCTGTCTAAATTACAGATAGTTTTCTGCCTCCTACAACAAACGTTACATCAGATTAGGCTGTTAGACTGTACACTGGTTACTGTTGGATTTTTTAATTAAGCTCATTGCCCTTTGTTAGCCTGAACCATAAATATTTCTTTTAACTTAGGTTTAATTTTTAAGTTGAAAAATGTCAGTCACAGCATTTTTTAGGAGGTAAATTCTTATTTGTGCATGTCCATTGACAAAATAGGGAGCTATTGTATCGTGCTGCAGTAATTCTAACAAGAGGATAGCAGCATTGCAAACCAAGTATTTGAAATTGTTTAGCAGGCAGAGCAAAGCTGATGTTGATGCAAAATTTCTGAATTCCATTTTTTATTCTTATCTGTGTGTTTATTCTTACCCAGTCTGTACTGTAGTCCTGTGTCTGTTAGAAATTGTTGGCTATTTTAGAGAAGCAGCAGTCCTTCAGTGCTGAAATATTTGGGTTTGTGACTGCTAACCATAACATTTAAGCACTTGTGTCCTGAGAGTTTTGTTGAAACATTTTTCCATGTGGCCTGTGAGACTGGCAACCATTACCTCACCTGTACCTCTGGGGAAAGTGACTTAGAAAAGTGAATTATCTTAGCTAATTGCATATGGAAAGCATAAAACTGGTATTATAGCAAAGAACTTTCTGCTCCTGAGCTCTTGGGCTTTCCTGCAGGTGTTCTTGCTTTGTCTTTTAGAGCGTGAAACAACAATACAGATACAAATGTGACTAGAGATAGGGGATATGCTTATGGAACTGTGTCTTCATATTATGTTTCCAACGTCACACTTCTTAAAAATTTGGTTAAGAGTACTGGTTTTACATTTTAACATGAATATTAAATGTGAAGTGGTACTCCTGACCTGACCCTAACTATAGGAAAATGTTAAGTTCTATGAAAATAAAGGGTTTATGATGGCTAAATTAGTCTGACAGATGTGTGGAACAGCAGCTAACCAGCAAGGTCCACACCATCTTCCTGCTATTAAGTTTAAAATAGTCTCCTCGGTTTCAAAAGTTCAATTTCTGTTCCTAAAGGCTGCTTCCATAATGAATTAGGGGAAGCATATCAAATGTAATAATGCATTGTTATGAAGGGTTTAGTAAACTTGCCAAATGTCAGGCTGCTGGTGTAGTCACGGTGCATTACACTGCTGTGATCACAGCTCAGGTTGTGGGTCTGCTGAATTGCTTTGCTCACCTAGGTCTGGGAATTGATCTGCAACATCGTGCCTGGGGCAGAGAGAAGTGCATCACAAAGGTTATGCTTTGCAGAGAATATTCAAAACATTCCATTTTTACCAGGTTTAACGTCTGCTTCTCTTGAATAGAGCATGCAAATGCTCTGCAGGTTATGTGAGGAAACAAAGAGACTGTTCCTGGGATTCGGAACCTGGGGCTCCCCTGGCTGCAGTGTGGCAGTTAAAAATGACTTCTGATAATGGAAAATATTTCATCAGATCACTATTTTGGGGAGAAAATGGGGAAAAAACATGTTGATTTTTGACTAGAAGTGCTATGCAAGAAATAAACAGTTGTTAATGTTTGTGGGTATGATCAGTTAAGAACTTGCACTGGACAGTAAGGTTAACACTGTAATTCATGGATGAGTTTCTGGTTCCTATCCCTTTGTGTCACTCTGACAAGGCAGAGGAATGTTAATGCTGATTTTACCAGACGCTGGTGGATTTCTCTAAGGTCATGTTCAGTGGAGTTCTGTCAGGAATTAATGTATGCATGCCAGAAATGTAAGAAAATGTTTCAGGTGGGAAAGCCAAGCTCTTTTGCTCATAAGGAATTTGGGAATCTCTCTGTGAATGTGATCTCTAGTAGGAAGTAGTAGGTATTTAATTAGGGGCAGGGTAATATGGATAATGTGAATATAAAAAAAAATTCCACATGAAAAGGAAAAAATAATCAGAACTGATGTAGCAATGTACGTCTACATTTGTAGGTAGATTGGCTTGTGCTCTTTTCAAGGGAGGATAACGAATTTATGGATCAGTTTTACCCCAAATGATGTCAAAAGGACTTAGACTGCACAGAGGTCACATCAGCCACCAGTGCTTACCTGTGGTCCAGAAAACAGAGCAACACTACCTGAGAGTTGAGGATAGAAAGTGATGGTGAGTAATGGGCCCAGCTGAAAAAGGAGATGTGAACTGAAGCGAGCAGACAGCAGCTTAAGCTGGTTGAAGTTTAGCCAGGATACTTTACCAATCCCTCCAGACTTTGCCTGGCAGTGAAGGAAACCTCTTTCCTGCACAGAAAATAACAGTTTCAGGGTAAACTGATCTGAATGCAGAACTTTGAAACCTGTTCTTTAATTGGAATATTTCCCTGTGCAGGCAAAGTGAATGAAGGCAATCAGCAGTGAGGGGCAAGAAGTGTAATAATTAAAGTTTGCAGAAGAAAAACCATTTGTGTAACATCAGAATGGTGCTGTTTCGCCTTCCTTGAGACTATAGAATGATGTGTCTCAGATTGCAAGCAGTGGAAGACAGCACCTTCCATGGCTACAGCAGCTTTGTTTCGCCTTCCTTGAGACTATAGAATGATGTGTCTCAGATTGCAAGCAGTGGAAGACAGGTAGGGAAAACATTGAATGCACAAGAGCAATGAGGGGAGGACTCTAAGCAGGGAGAGGACATAATGGAATGTCACTGCATCCCTTCTAGTATAATGTGGCCTTTCCATTAAATTAACATTATGCTGTTTTCACAGAAGGAGAGCGGAGATAGAGTGTGTTTTTAGGGGACAATAGTCAAGTTAATTAAGTAGCTATATAGCTGTCAGTCTTTTCATTAAGAGCTCAAAAGCTGGGTACAGGGAAGGGAGGTAGTAGCTGTGAAGTTACTTTGGGTTCTCTTCATCTGGAAAAAATCTGAGTTACTTTGCATTATTTGTGAAAAGTAAGCTGTGACTTGCTCTGAGTATTATCACCTGGAACCTTCATTTCTGGTGTATTAAGAGTGAGGTTTTAACTTAATTCCTTAATGACTTACTGTGAAAAAGTTTGTGTCCTCCCTGCTGATCTAAGCAGGTAGAAAAGATGGACTCCACAGTCCTTACTGGTGTGTGTGAAACGCTGAGATCTTTCATACACCTATCAACCACAGTGGAGTAATCATAGAATAAGGCACAGTTCTTCAAGTGAAACACTGCTAGATTTTGGTCTGCAAGCAACCAACATACACACCTACACAATTTCATTTGGGGGTTGAAAGATGTTTCATAAAGCAGTTGTGGTCCTTTAAAATCTGTTATCACTCATTGATACACAGCATCCATTACAAATGTTACCTTTTTAAGAATGATTTTTGACTTCTTAGTAACTTTCCTTACTTATAAAAGGCAAACTCTAGCTATATTACACTGAGCTCCAGATAACAATCTGTATGTTTGAAATAACCCTAGCAGCTTTGCAGCCTCTTTATTTGTAATGTTTCCTCTGCTGCAGCTGAAGCTAGGTTGCAGTGAGTTACAGAACACACTGAAGCCTCTGGCCAGTCCCAGTCTCTGCAAGAGCACCCCACTGTGTCTTTGGCCTTGAGCTAATGCCTGTGGCACTTCTGGGAGGGTGAAATCATGTCATTCCTCATCCCTTAGAGCAGACTTTGGGCTGCAGCACTTCAGACTGAAATGTATTTACTTCAATAGTTTTGGCCTCTGTGCCTCATTTCTCTCCTGCAGATACAACCAGTGGTTCACAGAGATCAGATAACTTCATTTGTCTTCCACACTGAGGATACCATTCTGTCCAGAATTCCCAGGTGGCATTATTTGGTCCCACTGTGTGTCAACATTTCCTTCTTAGTGCTTCAGGAACCCTGTGTTTTTCAGGTCTTCTCTCTCTGAGTTGATTCCTCCCTCTCCCCATAAAGTTGTTCTTTAGCTGCTTATCACCCTTGAATCTGTTTGCTCCCAGCTCAGACAGCAGAAGACTTACAGCTTTGTAGGATAACAAATGATCCTTATAGCTAATTGTTTGCCCTGCTGTTTGAGGGGCCATTTATTTTAAGAATAAATTAATTTACCTCATATCTATGGCCTGAAAATAAAGGACAGGCATTATTTTTTTCACTGGTGAGTTAATGGCAGACAGTTAAACCTGTCATGTCTGACAGTTTTAGAGTAAGACTGACATATATGGTTAATTCCCCCACGACTAGAGTGGGACCCTGTATATTTGTGGTACTGCCTGCAAAACATTCCCCACTCAAAGTCACACGCAAGAGCCCAGCAGCAATGGTCCCCTCTTGTCACACAACTACTGCCAGACACGCCGGAACACGGGGCAGGAGGAACATGTAGAGGCCTGGGAGTCTGGTCACTGGCCACTCAGGACTGGTGCTTTCTTGCAGGTGCAGTGGTATTGGCAGGGTCGTTGGCTGACTGAAGAAAAGAGTGACTGCCCTCTGTTCACAGGGGTCAGGTGTGACAGCCTTAAGCCACAGCATAGCGACAGTTTGCTACTGACAAAGATTTTTGCCCAGAATGGACAGGACTAGATGGATTGTGATCCAACTGCAGCATAATGACAGTGTAACAGGATGGAATTTAAAGAGTTCATATTCCCTTCCTAAATGTTTTCCAAAGCTGATATTTACTGCTCTATTTAGTGTTGATTGGTTATGCCAGAGTTAGAAGTATGTATGACTTTCATACAGTGTGTTTATTACATTGAAAATGTATAATAACTGTCTTGTATTTAAAACCCAAACATATTCTAAGCCAGTTTCAGAGTGATGGTTTTTAAAACTGGAAACTGATCTCTCTCTAGTTCTGAATCCATTTTCCAAAGTGAGCAGATTGTTCAAATAAAAAAAAATCTATTCAGCTATACAAAGGAAGCCTTTTCTCTAAGGAAGCTTCTCAGATGCATAGGACCAACACAATATTAGCTTAGAGCATGTGGTTAAAATATTCTGTCCTCTATGCTGCTTTACCTTGTTCATACTTCATGTCTTGGGGTTATTTATTTACACACTGAAGAAACTGAGAGCCTTCATATTATAACAGAAATGCATTTAACTTTTCTGTTAGCACCTGCAGCAGGTGATAGGTTATCTACAGATATCTACCACACACTGCTGCTTTTTTATTATGATTGTTACCCTGAAATGTTAGAAATTAATTCCTGGAGTCAGTGTCAGCTGAACTGACAGTAGATCAAAACTGTGAGACAAATTGCTGGTTACAGTTGAGGGAGCTGAACCCTTTGTGCAGACAGCTGGAGGCAGCTCAGGCACTCCACCCACGAGCTCGGGCTCCACAAACACTGCTGTTGTTGGTGAAGCTCATAGGTGGATCTCTGTACAACAAGCTCGTCTAAACTCCCATCAGAGGCACTGCTGTGTCTTGGAATTGTTATTTGTTTGCTTGGGTTTGTTTCTTGTCACCCTGTTTAGAGCTTGTGTCACCATGCAACAGTCTGAACTATAAACAGTGATGTTAATCCATGAAAAATGATAAATTAAACCTTGGCAGGATCATGGTGATCTCCATCCAGGTTCATCAGATGAAAGCTTTTTTGTTTTCCCCCTGGCTTTTTCAAAAGGCTCAGCAGCACAGAATCCATTCAACTTTGCTGTCTGAGAGGCAGAAATCATTCTTGCTGACAGCAAGCTCGCTTCATCTTTTAGTGAAAGCAGAAAAAACAGATGAAAAGAATTTAAACAATAACCCAGCAGATCTTTTCCAAATAGCCACTTTGCCATTTCCATTAGCTCATCAGAGATATTTGAATCTTTCCCTCTTAAGAAAGCTGCTTTCAGTAAAACATAGTAGATATAATTATTTTTTTTTCCGTCAGGTGTTTGACTTTCACTTGTTTTCCTAAATTAATATTGGCCTATATTATCTGTGTGAGATCTGAATTGGTGTGTGGCAATGCTTGGTAAGTGGGAGGGAGTTAGCTGTGTGAGGCAGGGGCTTTGGGGTGAGGCTTCCCAGCACCTATTGGCTGGCACAGCAAATTGCATGAATGTGTCTTTGTGCTGCTCTGCTCTGAGGTCAGCTGGAAGACACCATTGCCTGAAAACAGTGATTTAATGGCAATATGACACACAGCCTTAAACCTAATGGAATACAAAATAGGAAACGAAAACAAAGGCAGTGCTTGAGGAGAATGGGCCACAGATGTAATGCAGTCTGTGTGTGCAGCTGGCACGGCTAGCACTAAACGCTGCTGAAAATAGCTGTCCTTTGGAAAGTCAAGGCTTGGCAGTTGAGCTGTGGCTTATTCCCTTATTTATGTGTCAGATATGAGCACTTCTGACTGAACTTCTTTTCACAACAACTACAAGAGTAGTTCCTAAAGATTGATACTTTATTTTTTTAAGTCGCAGATAAAGTGGCACAGGGTTTTATTTGTGGATAACCTAGGGAAATCTGCTAGCGTGCTGGCTAAATCTGCTGATTCAGCTCACAACAGGCACAAGTGAGGGGGATGTCTGCGTGCATGCTGAACTTTTAGCATGAATTACAAATGGATAAGAAAAAAGGGCATTTTTAATGCAATATGTTAAATCTAAAACCTATGCAGACCTCTTTGCTAGGACCGTGGTTCAGAATTTGGTTATCTTTCTTTTCGTAAGCTTTGTGTTTTCAGTTTACCTGGAGAGAATGTGCATTTATATAGGAAACATTGTGTACGTTTTGTTTATTTATATCAAGTGTTATTAGGAAAACATTTTAAAAAATATTTAAGTGTTTTAATTATCTTAGTCTTCAACTTGCATCCAAAACCACATGTATTTTTAGAAAAGCAACAGGAATGGCTGCTTGGAAAATGACAATGGAACTGTCAGATCCATATTGTGACGTGCATGTGGTGAAAAGATGACTTTTTAGGGCTGGCAGATGCACTCTGTTCATTTTACAGGTCATTAAATTTCTCATTACATGAACTCAATCATCTGAGTTTTTAAAATATGACTTACAATATCCAAAAGATTAGACAAGTGTGCAAGATAAATGTAGAAGTTTAGAATCTGAAAGACAAATTGTAATTTGAAAAAATGGTCATGTTCCATAATGATCCTACTCGACTCTTCCCATTGTCTAGCCATGCCATATGGAAGGTCACACTCTGACCTTAGGTGCAACACTGCATACAGAGCAATGCCAAAAAAACATTCTGCATTGGCCAGTCAGCTTAGAGACTCTGATTAATCTGTCTGCATTCTTAGAGGAGAGAATCTGTTGCAGTAATTTGTGCATTAGGATATTGTCTATCTTGACATAGCTAGAAAACTGCATCCTTTTAAAAATGCTTTAAAGTGGTTAGTTTGGATAACTATTTGACTGAGTAATAATTCACTTAGATTTCTTACTTGGAAAGCAATCTGTTAGCACAGCTCTCCTCCACACAAGTTTTCTTAGGAAAGCCATGGATGGGAGGAAGTGATGTTTAATCAGCTGAGCTTTCTGTTAATGTTGGCTTTCCATTATTTTCTTCCACACAATCATGAGTCACTGTGATCCCAGAATAACAACAGAGTACCACTAGTGAGCTGGGAGGATGCAAGTGAAACAACTGCTCCAACAAGTTCAGGCTGAATCTTTCCTTATACATTTAACATTTTCTTTTCCAATCACAATATTGCTTTCCAGCACCTTCAGGCTGCTGTTACATGAGGGTTAGATATTACTCAGCAAGAATCAGACCTGTGAATCAGAACATGTTAGCTTAAGCATTTATCCTAAGACACGTTCTGTTTCACTAGAATGTGTCATGGTCCCACAGCTAATTCTAGGCTATCCATATGGAATACCCAGAAATTAGCTTTTTGACATATTGCTAAAACTTCTTAGATCTTTAAATAAAGTAAGTAGAGTGTTTCACAGTGATTAAGACTATGCTAGGTTTCATAGCTGCCTACCAAACTAGATACCCTCAGTTTCCTGCTCAGGACTGTGCAGAAGAGATCCATTTTGGATTTCTCCACTTACACATAGTTTGATTTTCTCAGAATTAAGCTAAGAAGCATTCAGCCACATCAACACACACACTTACCAAAGCCCTGTTGTAATAGACAACTTATTTGGTTCATATATCTAGCACAAAAAGCAAGTTTATTGCTAAGAGACCTTTTCAAGTTTTATTGTGGAAGTGGTTCAGTAATGTCTGTTCATTTTACTAGGCCA
The DNA here is from genome assembly GCF_000691845.1 of Merops nubicus. Classification (NCBI taxonomy): domain Eukaryota; kingdom Metazoa; phylum Chordata; class Aves; order Coraciiformes; family Meropidae; genus Merops; species Merops nubicus. The sequence goes on along the minus strand of NW_008590576.1, from coordinate 59,343 downwards.
AGGTAAAGCCTAGGATAGAAAGGAAGATCATTGGTTTATCTTTGTGTCCCATGAGTATAAAAGTACAAGCAAAAATCACCATGGTTATTCCAGTTATTCATAGTTTTTTTTTTTCTAGAGGAGAATCATGGTAAAACACGTTATCACATATTCCTTGCAAGCAAATAGGGTCATGCAATCTGAAATGACAATCAGTGGTAGTGGTTTAGACCTCCAGGTATCACAACCCTGGTTCTTCAGTTGCTGCCACACAAGCAGTTAAATGTATTGTACTGTCATTTGAGAGTAACTGATTTTTGTCATGGAGATGATTTTTTTTTTTTTTTTAAATACTCAAAGACAGATGCAATGAATTCTAATAAACCCTACTAATACGAGCTATCAGGTGTTCTGAGACATCAGGAAAGCAAAATCACCCACATAAAGCTGATAATTTTGAACTCAAATTTCTTGCTTGAAAGAGGTTTTCTAAAAAGTTATGAAAGTGGCTCTGTCAGAGCTTGAGATGGAAGTTCTGGGGACTGATTCACTGTGCATTCTGTTCATCGGGCAAAGCTGGTCTTGCTTATGCATTCCTTAGTTCCTTCCAGAGATGAATTTAACCATCATTAGTTGTTCATTCTACCAATAGTTTTTCTGTCCCTATGCCAACTAAAAGGACTTTTTATTTCTGAAGATCAAGAGAGTCCTGAGATCTAGTTTGCTTGAAATAATGTCCTTTAGAAAGTACAGCCAGCTCTTTCCTTCATGTTTGGCATGCTTGGCCAGCTGTTGCTTGAGAAAACTGTGCCAGAAAGCCTGTCATATTGTCTTTCTTAATGTGTTTTTCTTTGTTGTTGGGGTTTAAAATGCTTTTAGGTCTCGGGAAAAATGCTCGCTTAACAGTCTTTGCAGAATGAGATTTTCTGTTTATCGACAAAACCAGCAGGAGTGGTGCATGTTTGCTCTCAGGACCTCAGAGAACACATTTTGGTGGGAATGGATGCAGTGATGATAATGGTTTTGGCCCCAAATCCATTATGCACTAAGTGGCTGCAGCAGCTTAGAAGAAAAAATTACTCCGAAGCCAGTCTTGTTTCCCTCGGGCTATGCAGCACCTCTCACTGCATTCTCTGCATTTCCTTCTGACTCAGTAGTTTTCTGTTGTAGGTCTGGCAGGGAAATAGGAAGCAGCTCATCCTCCTGAGTTTGTTGGGTTCGTTTTGTCCCGTGTTGTTTTTCCTGGGCAAATGATGGTACTTTCAGTAGAAAACAGCTCTGTTCCATGAAAAACTAAATAACCTTTTAGACATGTCTGCACCTTAAGACCTATTCAGAAACTATAAGACATATATTCCTGGAGGCAGAAAATTCTCTTGTAGTATTGAATTATCAATAATTCTGAAGTTGTCACTAATGTGGCTGTGGTTGTAGAGAACAAGGCACTCCGTTTGCTGGATTGATGCTGCAGTGCCATCCTGTCTCTTCTGTCTGTACAGAGGTTACACATAACTGATGCTGGTGGCAGTGGGGTGACACTACCCTTGTGTGAAGGACTTGGTCTGTGCATGAGTTTAAGGTACAAGCTGGGCAAGAGAGGAATAAGGAATTAGTTACTGCCATTGAAAGAGCATATCTCTAAAAGTTAGTTTATTATTTAAATGTTGGGTATCACTATCTTCCTCAATGGTTTAATTTCTTTACTTTCATTGACTATTTGTTTTTAAGGCCTCTATTTTTTCAAATTCTATTTGTACTGCTGTGAAGGATTTATTTAAGCTTTTCAGACAATACAGGGTAGTGTGAAGACTATTACACCGTAGTATGCTTGGCTCAGGCTCCTGAACCAGCACAGCATCCTTTGTTGTTGCCAGCCGTAGTAACTCCTGACTATAAGGACCTGTGAGAAAGAAACAAAAGAATGTCCTAGAAAAATTAGTACTTAGCTACAGGCCCCCTTGATGCTACTTTCTTGGTGCTGTGAAATTTAGTTTTTACTAGACAACAGAATTTAATCTCAAGCTAAACTGGCTCTACTGTGAAGCAGGAGAAAGCAGATAATCACTGTCAGACACATTGTGAAGAGTTCACTAATGGGTCAGTTGAGTCAGTCATCTCGGCATATTCACCAGGAATCTAGAAGCAGAGGCCATTTTCCATCTCCAGAACTCTATGCTTACCTCCAAGAACAAATCCAAGCAAAGGTCACATCAGAGTGAAATTTCTTTTGCTCAGCCCATAAAAAACCAGATTGTTCTGCTTGCATATAAATGCTAAGTCTTTTTAAAGGGAACTATTTGAAACTCTGAAGATCGTCAGGTCCATGAGGAGTTGTGATAAGACAGAGAAAAAGGCAGAGGGCAAGGTGTCAACAGCACATCTGAAATCCACTTTAACTTCAGTGCTCCATATCCACATAAAAAACAGTTGTGGAATGTTAAACTAAGACATGGTTGAGGAGAAAGGAGCAGGGTCAGAAATTTGCCTCCTTTAATGTTCTTCAGTGACAGTGACTAATGCTCTAAGGTTCGGTCAGACTGTGTGAGGGAATCTGGGACTTCCAAACTAAGTTGCAAGCTTTTGGCTTCAAAGACCTGCTTTCAGTACCCCACTCTTCCTGTATACTTTTTATGTGACCAGGGACAAGTGACTTATCTTGTTCTACCTTCGTTTTTTCATAGATACAAAGGGGCACACTCCCCCTTGACAAGAGTGTTGTGAGGATTAATATCTTAAAGGTGGTAAACTGCTAAACTACTGTAGTCATGGGGACCATGTAACTATTATAGATAGGCTTTGGAGTCTTCACTGCTACTGGATGCTGTTGTAGCCCCTGTGGTCCCTCCATCTCTGCCTAGCCAGAAGACTGTCCCATCCATCACACTCAGAGCCAGCCATGCTTAGCTACACATTTGTGACCTCCAGGTGCGAGTATTACTGCTCATATCTGGGAATGAAGCCAAAGGAGAGGTAAGATCTTGCTCTGTTTTATTAATGCACTGACAAGAATAAGTGCTGTGCCTTAGACTTAAATAATTCCTACGCTGGTGTTCAGTAAATAAAAGCCAGAAGAGGAGGAACCATGGAAATTCAGAAGGAAATTGGAGGTTTTTTTGATTTTTTTTTTTTTTTTCTCATCCTTGAGTAATGAGGGGGGAATTTCAAATTCAAACAATGTAGTGAAGAGTTAACAACCTTCACAGCTGAGAACAGTGAGCAGTGGCCAAAACCTGCCATTAACTTCTCCATGCAACATGTGTTTATTGAACTAATAGCCTTCACTTTTGTTTGGTAAGATAAATGCCTTGGTTGTTCTTAACATGGCTGTGTTTTAGTTTTATGGTAATTTTCAACTTTGGTGTTTTGTCCTCTACCAGGTGGTAGTCACTGTTCTTTTTATTCCATGGTTTTTATTGGTTTGGTCAAAAGTAATTAAAGAGATAATTTGTTCTCAATTACATTTCCTTGAATTTCCTGAGGCTGGTAATTCTGCTCTCCAGCTGTGTCTTCCCCCAACTCCTTCTCAAATTAACTTTGTTCTCACTATGAAATAAAACAGAATAGCATGATCCTTTTTTGTTTGTAGCTTTTGGATTGAATAGAGACTCTGTGCTGGAGCAGATATCGATCTGCTAATTTTATTAGGTAGTCCTGCCTTGGTTCATGAACTTTCATGGTTTTAGCATAGCATTCCAATAAGAAATCCTATTTATGACTAGCAGAAGAAACTAATTTTTAAGAGATGTTTGTAGATGTTTCTGCTTTCTGAGTGTCTTTTGTGCCTAAAGGGCTCTTTTCAGCACTTCTGTAATCCATTTTAAACTCCATTAAATGCAAGAAGGAAGCGAACGCTATCGTGGTTCAAAAGGATTTTCTTTTTTCAGTTTAACTCAGTTTATATTAATTTCTAGTAGAATGCCTTTTTGATAATCCAAAATGTCTTTGGGACATTTGGTCGTCGGTAAGAAGATTTGGAGAGAACATATGTAATTCTGACTTCAGTAGGGGAAAATATCTACAAGACACAAGCTCAGGCTCAGTATTATCTTGCAAGTGAGCAACCAAAGATGGGAGTAAAAGGCACGTACACCAAACTTACTGGCATGTTGCTTGGAGACCGTGTAAATGGCAGGAACAGAAATATAAGCACTACAGAGAGATGTACAGAAGTCATTTTCTTTTGTTTTTTCATATTTGCATTGACTTCCAAGGACACATTTCAAATTTTTCAAATCATCATAAGAAAAAGAGTTTATGGAGACTATAAAAACGGCTGCTTAAATAACATAGTTGCTTAAGGGGTTAAAAGTAACTGTAGGGTAAAGGCACTGACAACAATGGCATTACAACTGAGATTTTGATCCAATTATTTTACAAAACTAACCAAAATTAACAGAATTAGGAAAATTTACTTTCTTGTCTCTAAAGAATAAAGGTGATTTCCCCAAAGAATACAAGAAGCAAAGGAAATCGATGGAATAAGCAATACAAGCTATTCAAGCTGGCTTTGCTAAAAAACCAACAGGATTTCTGTATGTAGGTTTTCTGTCACTATAATATCTGAATATTTCACAGATTTAATGAAAGAGGAGTGTTATTTTTCCCCATTTCAGACATAAAGGAGAGGAGGCACAATGAGCTGTGGAGTTTGTACTAAAATTCATTGTAGTGAAAAAATAAAGGCTTCTGCTAACTGGGATAAGGTGTTAAATGTTTTATTTAGGGTGTCAGAGGAAATTTTTTGACAGAGGTGAAACTGAATCTACTTATTGCAAATCTTATTCTCATGCCTTTACTAGCAGACAACCTTTCAGCTGTCTCCTTTCATTTTCCTGATAGGTCTGTATTGACAATAACGTGTTCATTGGAGTGCAGGGGCAGACCTAACAGGACTGGAACTCCCTGGCTCATTAAACCTACCCTGGTAAAACAATGGGCTGAGTGCCCCTTTCTGTCGATACCAGGGCTGTTTCTGACCAGAGACCAAGAATGGAAGCTGCTGCAATAGCTCTCATCAAGTGCTTCCCTTGGCAACAGAAAGTGCTTTGCATTATTGATATGGTACAGCACAACCTTAACAAATCAGGCATCTCATCTTTGATGCTGAGATATATCTTCAAATTTAGTTGTAGCAATTTTTTTTTTAAGCTGAAGCACTAAAATAGCATCTCTCTTAAAGAAATCTTAATCTTCTGCAGTATATTCCTAGTGAAGTCTTTTGTCTTGAAGCCTCTGGTGTTTAATTGAAAATTTTCTTCTGGTCCTGATGTCTGTTCCATGTTTCCACATTCTAGTGAAAGGGCAGAAAGGGTCAGTATTGAGCAGCAGTAAAAGAAGAAATAGGAAAAAAAAATCCTGAGTACCTGGCTAGAATACTACCTTTAAAATCCAACATTTAGAATCCCAGCTGCAGAACAGCAGCAGTCATCTCTATATGTAGCTCTCTGCAAAAGCTTTCTAAACCGTTTTGTAAAATTAAAAAATATATTTCACCAGGCTGATCTTGCATTTGGATGACTAAATGTTGGCTTGTGATGAGGCTGTGGTGATGTATTTTCTTCAAAACACATTCACAGTTTGCAAATGTAATCATAACAGTCCTGCTCTAGTGATATATGAGAAGGCAGGCGAGTGCAATAGGTGTGTCAATCTGCTACTTTAGACAATAACATATAAATTTAATGAGCTACCCAGAAAAAGCTTCAGGAGTTGCAAAGGAAAGAGATTATTTCACCAACTTTAAAATAAATAAATAAATAAATAAATAAATAAATAAATGCAACCTAAAAGCACCTTTATTGTACCCCAATTCTCCATCCATAGCTGGTGTAGACACCAACTCAGGCTAATTCCACAGAAAGATTTGCAGAAGAAAGTTGGAAATTCTCAAAACTTATAGAATGACATCTGCAAAGATGATGAGTGTGTGGAATGGAGACAGTGTTTCGTGCAAGGAGGGATTTGTCAGAGTTGAACAATTTTTAATCTCCAGAATTAGTCAAAAGAGAAAGTGGAAGTATTTGGGAATTGTTCAGATGAAATCTGGAGCCTGCAGGCAGTACTTTTCAACTGAAACAAGTTATTCCAAAGGATTTGTTAAGTCAAAAACACTTTCAGAGCCTTCAGCTTTCTTCCTAAGGATGAAGAGAGCACACGGAGATCTGCCCAGGGCAGGAGTGCCGGGGCTTCCTGCTCGCCGCTAGCCACCTGTGGTAGCCCTCAGAGGGGTCCACGGGAGTGGAGCTGTAGACAATCAGATGGCATCGAGCTCCACCTACTGCAGTCCTGCTGCAGTTCATTTCACCTAGAGCTGCTGGAGGTAAACTCACAAAAAATTGCCATAATCATTTTCATGGAAAACTTTTGGGTCATTTCCTCATGTAATCTCAATTTAGGATTATGTTTCATATATTACTTTGATTTTTTTTTAATTATTTTTTCTTACATATGGAGTTGTATAGGATTTTGTTACTTCACTATAATGAAAGCAGGAAATGATCACTGAAACGGGCTTTTTGATGGCTTAAAAGCAAATTAGATGATGAAAGTCTTCATAAGATGGAAACACTAAAAACAAAAAAACAACTTCATCACCAAAACTCCAAAGATTGTTCAGATTGTCATGATAACATATTGTGGAGTTTAACAAATTCGATACAGCAGTATTATTTTTTCTTTTTTTTATGTCTGCACTGCAAATTAAAAAGTGTTCTATTGTTCTGTGATTATCCACTGTTACTGTTTGAAGCTCAGCTTACACCTTTTCAGAACATGACATTGTAATGGAAGATAATGTTACAGAAAAGGCAGCTATTGCCTTCTGTTTTCTGTGATAAGGCTGATTGGATCACATTATCAGTGCCTGGGTGGAGGTGGGGGGGTGTGTGATAGCTCTCTCCTGGAGCAACTGTGCCAGGGTTAGGTAGGTTCACAGCTCTTTCTCCTTTCCTCATGAACTGGCAGAGCAGGCTGGCCATGGGTAGGATGCAGGGAAATGTTGCACCTGAGAAAACTGCACACTTGAATATAACTAAATGGCACCAGACCCTGTACCAGTGGTGTTTTCCAAGTGGTGCTTTTTAGTGGTGCTTTCAAGCCATTGAAACCTTAGGGCTACGCTCCACTACTCTTCCTTCCCTTGAGTAGCAAGTTATTCTGAGAGACACTCAATGCCATGTCATCCAAGGATGGCCAGCTGTAAAAGCAGTGGCACCTGGCTGTTGTCAGCACTGGGTTGCTTTTGAAAAATGAAATTTAAAATCCCAGTGTCAGGAGCAAAGCTGACTGGAAGTTTTGCTGTTCCTGGCATGTAAGGTGCTTCTGCTCCAAGTCCATATCAGATTTCTTCTAGATTTATCTTCCAATACTGATAACGTGTGAAATTAAAACCAGAAGAGTCACACTAGTGTCAGTCTGCTGCATGCTGTCCCTCTGTTCCTGTAGCAGAGATGGTGGGAAAACTACAAACAGCCACACAACACAGAGAAGATAGTCTTATGGAAAGAGTAACAGAAAAGGAGAAAGCAGGCTGCAAGATGTCCAAATACATAGAATTTCTGGGACTTTTCATTGTACTCTGAAAAACATGTGCCCTAATATGAGTTAAATATTGCCCAAAATATGAAAACCTTTCCAATTTTAAAACCAAACTGCTTCTGAATCAGCTTCTCTGAAGGTGTTTCACCTGCAAAGTCATCTGTTCCATCCATCTGGCACCTTGCTACCTTTGAGAGTACTCTGAAATCTAAAAGGGTAAATCAAAGGAAACAGATAATCATTTGTGGTTGAGCATTACTTATGTTCTAGATAGATCACTTGTGTTTGTGAATATACAGGAATGTAGCTACAAATATTTCAGACTTCACATGCTGAAAATGGATTGGTTTGGTTTTTTTTAAAAGGATTTTGTTTGGCAACTCGTTTTTAAAATCCAGTCTACTTTTGAAAACCTGTTTTCACAGAGGAAGATATTTAGTATTGAGAATCTGCTGTGGTTAAAGTAAATAACCTTTATCTCTGGGAGGAAAAAAACAACAACAACAACAACAACAAAAAGAAAGAAAAAGAACAACCAAACACTGATTAAATTCCTATAATGGCAAATTATCTTCTGTAATGTTCAGTGTAACAGACTGCCCATGCTGAATGCATGCTCATCCCCAGCAATCTCCTCTGATTGGCATCTCCTGCAGGTACATACAGCTCCTCTCCTGTTCAGGGCATGACTGAGGTTTCCTCAGTACCTGGGGCAGGCTCTCAGGTTCACTGCTAGCCCTCTGGAAGACTTGTGCTCCTGGGCAGGGTCAATTTGTCGGCTGTCTCTGCTGCTGACAGTCTTGGTCAAGAGCACACCAATTACATCAAACACTGGAGCCTTCAGACTTCTCTTCGACATTTCATTAGTTCATTGTTATACTCTGGCTGTAGAAAATCTTCCTTCCATTCCAGCTACTCTGCTCTTAGAACCACTTCTGCCTTTGGATTTGCTTTCCCTGCCTAGTTTTCTACTTGTTTGTGGGCCACCTCCACCACTGCATTAGAAGAGTGGTGTTTGCAGTTCTCCAGGGAGTGAAGATACCAGTTCTGCTGAAATATTACATAGGAATGTAAATATGGAAAGAATTCTCTGCCTTCTCAAGTGAAGATTCCAACAAGCAAAATGCTTTGCTCTGAATTTTTTAAAAAATCTTTTAATATTTCTAGGCTTTGCTCTGTTGTACAAAAGCTATGCAGCATAGAAAGTATTTCACCTGCAGCTCTGGGTCTGCTGTGCAGTGTTTTTTGTACATTGACTCTGCCCTGACTACATGGATGTGTCTTGCTAGGGCTTGCAAAGTTTTGCTTTGCTTGGAAGCAATAAATGAGCTCTTTGATCTAAAACTAGTGCAGAAAGGAATTAGGGTTTTCACATCCTTTTAGCCTGAGCACCATACACTGAGTGATCTAAAGTCTTTTATTAATCTACCTATACAATTTTTTTTTTTTTTTTAATAGGAGGGAATAATGTCTTCCAGTTGAATAAAGTGATGGTTGAAAGAGTTCTAAAAGTGTGCTGGTGTTTGACTTCAGGGTTTTAGGAGTCTGTGTCTTCCTTGTGGGTGAAAGCACAGACCCAAGAACAGTGGTCTATCACAGTGTGTATCTTGAGGCAAGAGCAGTTACAGGGAGGTAATTTCCTATTCCTGGTTTTGGAAATTGGATTTTCTTTTTATGTTAGACACAGTAGTCTACATAGAAGTCTTCCAAGAGAGAAGGTACATTTTCTAAGCATTTAAGTGTAGTAATTTAGGAAGCATGTCTGCATTTTGCACAGCAGCTTGTCAGCAGGTACTTCCTATGAGAATCTATTTGTGCAGCAGTTACTTAGTGACATTTTAAGGTTTTCTGCCATAGACTGCCATTATTTTTGCTTTAGTTTGAATCTCTGTTTAAAAATTTCTTTGCACTACTTAATTTTGAAAATTATTACCTCCTACAGTATGGGTAACTAGCAGTATTTCAAATATAGTTACATGGATTTGTTCTTTTCTTAGGAACCAGTGAAAAAACATGCACAGGAAAAACCACCCGAAGAAGTGGCTGAGGTCACTACCAGCAAGAACTCATTTAATCCAGAGGTGAGACTGCTGGTGAAGCTTTGATTCAAGATGGAATTAAAGAAAGCAACAGAAAAACATCATGTTTTAATTATTCATATAGATCTGTTTGCTGATTTCAAGGTTTAAAGCCTTACTGTCATAAGGAACCAGCTTTTTGCTGACTAGTGAATTTTTCATAGGTATTATCTAGGAAAACTCCCCCTGAAGGTATCAGAAAAAAAATCATTGAGTGAGATGTAGAGTTCTATTGTAAATTGGTAAAAAGTGTTCTGAAAGTTAGGTTTAGCTGTTAACTATTCCATACATCAAGTTTAGAAGAATGACGTTTAAACTATATTGGTTTAGCACAGAGATGGCAAATACACTCAGAATTACTTTTTATTTCAAAAGTTCATTTTTTAATGGAAGTATATAGACCAATATTGCATAATGAAAAAGGTGAAGCTGAAAGGGCTGTTCCTTTGGGTGTTATGTAGAGCTACATCAATTAAAAGCTGTTGAAGATCTACCCTAGACCTGTTTTTTTAGCCTTTGCCTGGTGTGACCTTAACCTACAATTTTAAATATTGAAAGGCCTAGAGATAATTTTACTTAAATGCCACTTTTTGATCAGCACAGAACAGTTCCTGTGGTGAGTCTGCTCTAATTCAACCAAGTCCACCCAAGTGTCTGTTGTATGTGATGTGCACTTAGGCCGGCGGTACAACAATGCAGAGTTAGTGTGGTCTGTAGCTCTCTATCCCAAGCCAATTCACACCTTGTAAATATAGCTAAAATGTTGGGATTTAAGGACATTTTAATTTCCCTGTGTGCATTTAACAATTTACCTCAATTTTATTTGACTACCCAGCAAAAAGACTTAATTTTTCATCTTAACGTTATCTTTCTTAGCTTATTTAAAAACTAATTCATCTCCTTTCTCTTTAGAACAAAATTGAGTGCCATGCAGCTGATCTGATCATATTATTTTTATAAAATAGAAGAATTAAATGTAAACAAAAGAAAATGGATGGTACATTTGCAATCGTATGAAAACTGACAACTAATACTAACAGATTTTTAAATTGCTTTTTTAGTTTTTCTTTAAGAAAGAAAGCACAAGTGTTAACCTGGCTTTTCAGCACCCCGTAATATCTCACCTAACACGTCACAATATTTAATTTCCTTTTTTATCTAATTCAGATCAGTTGGATTTGTTGGAAGCTAATGAAGCTGGAAAGTAAGATGTGCTGTGAAAGTCCTGCTTAGAAGGTGCAGCTCTATCAGCTGTTTCACTGGCAGAAGCATTCTGAATACCAGAAACATTCCAACCAATTTATTCATTTAGCATTTTTCTCTTTTCAGTTTTCATTTACAATTATTCTTTTTAATGAGATGAATGGATAAAAATGTTTTTCCTTTGTTTGCACTTTCCAGAATGTTCTCTGAAGGTTAAAAATGTACTAAGGAAGGGTGAAGTGTGCAGCCCAGCCATACAGAAACCATTGTCTGTACAGAGCACTACTTGTTTCAGCAGTCAAAACTGGTACACTTGGATGTGCACAAAGATCTGAAACAAGAGTTGTGGGCACTCCTGAGCAGGCAAGGGTTTTCTCTGCAGAGCCTAGTGAGATTGCAACATCCTATGGCATGCTTTCCCAGGTGCATTAAAAACAATCTTCTTTATTCTGTTTACTGGGAATTTATTTTTCTGGACACCCTAGGTTGTTAAATGCATGGAAGTGCATCAAGGAATACCTGAGTCTGCCCCTGGGTCTCTGCACCAGTGGAGAACTGTCTAGCCGTGTGCTTTTTGCACATTGACCACAGGTCAGCTGCACATTTTATTACCTAACTCATGCAAAACCACTGCCTGTGCACAGCACAAGATCATAATTCTATGAAATGGATGCAGCTGTTCTCTGGAAACCCCAAGGGTTCTTCTAAGCCAGAACAAGTTCATCAACAAATACAAGCTTTCATCTCCCATGTATTTCAGTTCCATAGCTGCTCAGAACAAAAAATGTTCCAGGCATTTTGAACAGTGTACAGTTGATGATTTTAATTCCCTTACATAAAATTGCTGACTTGGTTTGTACATTTTTAAAAAAATGAAAGTAAGAAAATAATAAAACCATTATGTTCTGTGCTCCAAAACCAGCTATGTCTGTGGAGCTTTTAATATTATTTTGTTTTTTACAAATGTCATTCACATTGTTTTAAGTCTGATTGAAAACTTTTCTGGGTTGGAACTCCTAAAAGGTTTCTCTCTCATGCATGCTTTTTGGAGTTTGTTAATGCATAAGCACTCACAGCAGTCACTCCTTAAGTTCAGGCCATTGAACAATCTCTTCTTCCTGTCTCATAGTTTAATGAAGCTCACGGGTGCTTAACTGCCTGCAAAGATCTCTGTCAAACCTGAAGTCTGCCAATGAGTTGAAAGCTGTTGGCACACATGTGCACGCAGGCATGCACAGCAGTAAGGTTTGTCTACGTGCTTGTGGAATGACACAATGCTGTCCCTGCTGATGACCAGCTCAGGAAATAATTGGTTATTAACACTGAACCCCAAGACTGCACATACATTCTCTATGCTAAGCTCTTCTTAATACCATAATATTTATTTTCTATTTTTTTCCTTTCAGTCTGAGCCACTGGAACCAGAGAAGAGGCTCTTCCCATTCAGAGAAATGGGAAAAGGGCTGAAGACTCTTAGTAAGGCTCTAGCTCACTCAAGGTAAGGGAATCCAGAGCACACAGATATGGACCAGTCATGGCTAAAGGAATCTTTGGTTCTGAAGAGGCAATAGTTGGATTACAGGTGAAATAAAACCCTACTAACAGTTCAGAAAAGAGAGCTTGCAATTTCTCCTTTATAGGCTTTATGAATACTCAAAATGTTGTCAGTGTTGTGTGAGGAATGCTTGTTGGATAGCTCTGTCTGTATCAATACTAGATTGGTTTAATCATCTTTTTAGAGGTGCTTGTTACTTCTTTGCAGTCCTTTGCCTGACACAGGATTGTGCCAAGATTTGACAATTAGTCAAAAATGAGCAGTGTTAGGACACCTAATGTCTAATATGTGATAGAAAATCATGATGGAAATATCTACCACTATTATAGAAACATTTGCATGGACTCATATACCAGCTTGAGTTTTGGGAAGATGATGATATGGAAGGCATAGATTTCTGTGCCCCTTATCTGATGGGTAGTGAGCAGTCACAGAAGGCTGTGGGTTTGGGACACTATATATATTTCAGCCAGCCAATTTTGGACAGCAGCCATTATTTTACCAAACTGACCACAGGCAGTAGCTGGGTGTGCATGCTTTTCCTAGGAAGTATCTTCTATTGCCACCAAAGACTTCTGTCTTAGCAGGGCATTTCTTATGTGCTTATTTAAAACACAACCAAACCTAGGAGGTCTATTGGGAACGAGCTTGAGCAGAGTGCTCTCCCATTTAGGCACTCATACTCTTAAAAGTACCTGGGCTGTGTTGTCACTCATGTTTTGCCATTGTCACTGCAGGTGGTGCTTAAGTTGACAAGAATGGGGCTTCAATATGCTTTTCTGTTGCAATCACACATTCTGATTGTGCTCCAAGCTTGCCTACAGAGACCATTCACTCTATTTTCTCAGTATTAGCTTAAACAGTTGCTAAACTGCATAATGTGCCTTGCCGTAGGTGACTCCAGGGTTTTCTGAATTTTCCTGGAACCTTCTACTTTTCTTTATGTGACTGTTAAGCTAAGAAATGAGATTCATTTGCAAGTGAAACGGTGAACAGGAGTAGGAAAAGATGATTTACATCTGGCAAGATTTAGTTACAGCCTGCTGCAAATTAAACTGACAAATTACCACTGCCAGCCTCAGCAGGGTACACATTACACAAGGGTTTACAAGGTTCCTAGACTTGAGGTCTTTGAAGAGCATTCACATGATAAAAACAGTTGAATTTAAAGCAAGCTGCAATAAGACAGACATCTATATAAAAACTTAATAATTAGGTTGAATCTAAGCAAGTCTAGAGAACACATGATACTGTATTAGCAGAATATAGTGAAGACAAATCAGGATCTTGCATTATCTGGCTGAGACTGTAACTGCATAAAACTCAAAGAAGTTAGAAAAAAGTGGCTTCTTTTCATGTAGAGGAATCAGATGTTTACATTTCACAATAATGCAGTGTTTTAAAATATTCCATATTTTTGCATCAGAACGATTCCTAAATTTTATGCTGCTTAGTTGTGATAACATTAAATTTCACCTTCTTCCCTTTTAGCCTTTTCTGCTCCCCAATTATTTTTATTATTCACTTTGTTAATTCACTTTTAGTGAGGTTTCAGTTGATAAACTTGGCCAAAAATAGTAATAAATCATAAACAAAACAATAAATGTTGTGTACTTTGAAGGTCGTATAAGCCATTTTGCTAAAGCATGACTTGTTTTTGCCATAAATGTGGTGTTAGTCATGTTTGACTGCCTGCATTCATTGTTCCTTGCTAAATTTCAGTGGGATTGTCTCCATGAGGTCAAGTTAAACTTCTTTTGATGATAACCTGCCAAAGATTGGTTTGCTTCTTGATATATGAGTTGCAGGTGCTTGCAGCTTGTGGTTGCTTTATTTCTTTATTTTCAAAGAAATAGGACAAAAAATACTTTCGAGTATACTGTAGGATGAAAAATACTATCACACTATCTTATGATTTTAGGGATGTTAGTTTGTTAAATTTTACAATGCCTAGCACTCAAGTACATGCAAGCATTGTCTTATTAATCTCTGCAGCACTGCTAGGTATTAAGTGGGTAAGTATTATCACTCTCATAGTTAAATTATGAAAGTCAAATTTGGGATGCAAGATGAATTATCCCTAGGACAGCTACAACAGGAACTTGGGTGTCTTGGGTAAGTAAATGTCTTACTCTTCTAGATTTCAGCATTGCCTCTGTTTTTCTGATTTTGATTTTAATTTTCAAAATTGGCCTACTAAATTAGAAGCTCCAGGGAAAGACTTGTTAAGAGATGCAGCCTGTCACTCTGGGTGAGTGCAGTTGTTTCCTACAACAGATGGTGTTTAGTCTAGCCTGCTTTTAACTGAAGACATTTCTGTTTCCTGCACCACATTATGATAAATGCAGATTTGCCTTCCACTGAATTTTTAATGGTAATGCAATCTGCAAAATTATGTTAAATGTAGATTTTTAATTATGTGAATAGATTTGATCCTAATATGTTTTGATGTCATATCTTCTCTTTGAGTGATTAAAACCACAGCTTTTAGTCTTTCGTCCCTTCTCACCTCCAGAAGCCAATACAGCTAGAGGGGCAAACTACATTATATTCCTTTCTGTACATTATCAGTTGTACCTGCAGCACACCCCCAGAGGATAGTGATTTTGTGCAATTGTTCTTAAATACCTAATTTGGCTTGTAGAATCTTTTTTATTGTTGATGCAGAAGATAGCAAGAACCCAGCTCCACTTCAATACCCAAGCAGAGTCTGGAATGCTGATGAGTAAGAAAATGACTACCTGTTAAGGCATTTCCAAGTCTGCAATTCTTCTAGTCCCACAAATTCACAGTTGCATTCAAAACTAGCTTCATGTGATCTCAGGTGCCTGGGTGGAAATATTCCTGACCACAAGTTTTCCATGACAATTGAAACAGATGCAAGATGAAAGGGAAGATTTAATGTTGTGCCAGTGCACAGGTGAATGAATATATTTACCCTTTACCTTTACTGAACAGTAAATGGCATATTTATACACAGTTGGTTTTTGGAGATGGGATGTTTAGCACGGTCAAGGATTAGTGAAAGCTGCTTAGTACACTTGGGAAAAATGTGCCTCAGCTCTTGTGTGGGTAGTGGTCACTTTAATACTAGTCTGTGGCACTTTTGCTTCAAAGCACTTTTGTCTGAATAAATGCTCCAATGAAGCTGGCCTGTCCTATCATGCAATACCACACATTCCTTACGTTGTAATCCTAGTAGTGATCCTGCAGCACACCTAATAGTATTTATTCTGTTTACTGTGGCACTTAAGTCATGAATCCTACATGGCTGATGTTATTTAAGATATGAAGTATGGTATGAGTTATGACCATGGAGAAATTTGCTTGAGAAAAGTCAGAGAAAAAGATTTTTGAAATGTGAACTCACTTTCTCTAATGCCTTCTGAAGTGTATAGGGCAGCCAAATGATCCAGGATGCAGAAGAACATCCAACAGACTTTGTATCTGGAAATCAAAGGTAAACAATTACTGTTCTTAAGATTTTGATTGTTGTGTAAGGCTGGAAATTCTTTGAGTGTCATTGTTTGACCTTTTAACAATGAAAGTGTGCTAGGCATTCATCTTGGGTGTTTGCACAATTTCCTTGACTGCACCTGCATGTAGAAAAAAAGAACAGTAAGAGCAGCAAAGAAATCAAACCCACAGACTTTTTAACCAAATACTGAGATGTGAAGGTGCAGGAAAAGATAATTTCAAGTGAGAATGACTGTAGTGCTGGTTTGGACCAAAGGACATCTCAACAATAATTAATAACAATCTCAGACTATAGAAAAGGAGCTATTGGGGGGGGGCAGAGTGGAAAATGCAAAAAAAGAAGGAAAAAAGTTTTCTTCTGCAGGGCAACAACTTTCAATTTCACCTAAAGCAGTTGGGCCAGCAGAGCAGTGTGGTAATACATACTGCAGGAAGTCAGTGAATGCAAATGACCTTTGATTTTTTTTTTTTTTTTTTTTGCTGTTTTTCCTCCTGATTGAAAAGGAACACCCAGCAGTTGTCTTAATTGGATGTTAATTGATACATATTCACAGGAAGTAATGCCTGTGATCTCACAGCTTGTTTGTATGAAGGAGTGTAATGGAACAAACTGTGAGGAAGTTTTTTAATGATCACAGTGATACAGCACAGCAGTATGAATTTTTAAATTCTCAGTGTTAGAGGAGTCATTACTGAAACAGACTTAGCTGCATTCATAAAGCTTTACTAGTCTACCTTATGCTTTAAAAGCATAATTAAACTGAAAATAAACCTTATGATTATGACCTCATTCCTCCTCTCAGTAATGTTCTCTTACACTTTCTTGAGTCCTCATGATGACACAAAAGAGGATCATAACAATGCTAAGGTTGCTTATACAACTCATCTTCCAAAACTATCACTCACTAGTCCCATGTAGAAAGTCCCAGCAGCTCTTCCCTACTGATGAGTTGTGCCCAGACACTTTAGTGACCTGCCAGCCCTCAGATACCATTTTACCAAAACATGGCATTAAAATGTTATTTTTGTACAGCATGAGATGAAGAATCATGGGGGAAATCTGCAGAATAGTGATCGTTCTTCCTTTGTAGATCAATTCATCTTCCTTCCAGTGGCGGTTGCCCATGTAGACACGGATTATCTCTGACTTACTTGACAAAGTACTTACCAATGTCAGGTTCACTGTGTGGAATACAGCATGGCAGAAAAGACACCACTTTTGTCCTTGAACGTTCAAACATGTTTAGCTTCGAGCTAAGAATTATCTTTTAATTTCTAGTGCTATTCTTACTACAACTAAGCAAACTCAAGAAGCACAGCCCCTTTGAGATGACATTCAGCTCTGAGGGAGATCCATTCTCACTGCTTTGTTCCAATGACATCTGTAAATGGGATCCAGAAATCATGTGAAGTAATCCATGCTTGCATGAGGATCTGTGCTTGTGTGAGAACCAAGAATGTAGAAGTCTCTATAACCAATAAATTGCAGAAAGATGGGGGAACAGTTACACAGCAAAGGAAATTACCAAGGCATTGGAAGTTTGAGGTTGTTAATCTATAAGCAGGTTGCCCTGAATCACTTCTGTAGACTAACTCAGCCCACCAAGACGTACTGGAAAACCCGTGTTGTTAAACGATGCCACAAAAAAAATAGTTCAGAAATAAGCATATTGTTTGAAACGAGACTAGCTGAAATACTTTTTTTGGGTAAATGGAGGTAAGAAAGTGATAGAAAATGGAAACTGTGCAGTGACAGTCAATTTCACATGAGTGCCTACACTTAGAGAAGTTGTGCTCATCCTCAGCTGATGGTGTCTAGGGATCCACAGCTTTGAGCTGCAGACTCAAAGGCAGAGTGCCCATGCCATTCCAGGAGCCAGTCAAGACTTCACCTGCCAAAAGGCTGTGCTAAACCTCTGCGTGGCATTTCCCATCATCTGGAGAACAGGGCTCCTGTGCATCTGTTTCACTGCACTGTGCTGGTTAAATAAAACTAAATGTCAAACTGCCAGCAGTCTAACAGCATTCAACTGGCTGCTTTTTATGGTTTAAATTAGAAACTGGATGGCTCTTTAAAATGGTTCAAGTTTCCTGAAGGCAGATCTCTAAAAGTCACTCTGCATGCAGAAGGTCCAGCCTCTACTAATGCATTTTCTACGCCTGCAACAACAGTGAGGCTGACTGTTACCCAAAGAGCACTTTCTCCTACTTCTTTTCCTGCTGGTGGCTGTGTAGCTGATTTTAATACAAACCCATTTAAATTTTGTGATTGAAATGGCAGCCGCTACCAGATTTTAAATGGCAAGACATGGGTTATTTTTGGAGGTTTGGTTATGACCTTTTCTGTCCTTACCTGTGAATCTATGCCAATCCTTTTCTAATATATGCAGACAAAAAAAGATGTTAGTGTTTAGAGATTATAGTAAGCTGGCATTCCTTAGTGCATTCAGTTTACTGCAAGATACAGTGGAGTCTGTAAGAGCAGGGGGGAGAGGCAACGTAGAGTTAAGCAAAGAAGAGGCTGCAGCAGTAGTAACTGAACAGGTGAAATGTTTATCTGCCAATATTAGTTTCCTATGTATTTAATACTCCATAATGTCAGTTGCTTGGAAACCAGTGTTTTGTGCCCTTTTGCTGCTTGGCAGAAATCACTCTAATTGGCATGTTTCTAGTGCTGTCACTGCTGGCAGCTTGCAGCATTTTTTTTTTCCAGAAGCAAAAATTTTCTTTTACATGAATGATGGCTTACATTAATTAGACAGCAGTCATGGGCAAAGACAACCATTTACACGTCTGGATGTATGAATCATTATCTCTATCATCAATCACTGGAAAGGCTGCTATTCCCATCAACATTTCTGCCCTTCCAGGCTGTTTGTTTGAATCTCAATCTCCTTCACTTTTGTGCAGAAATGTTTGCTTAGGTTTGAAATTTCATAAGTGGAAATAGTTCATTGCTTATTAGATTTTACTGTCTATCTAAGCACAACACTATTATCCCATGTATTATGATACAAAATGACACATTGTCACTGAATGGTTGAACAAAGCTAACACTTAAAATGGGGTTTCCATTATTTAGTAGTAAAATGTCTTTGCTCTGTAAATACCTTTCTGTGGAGTGGTTTCTACTTTCACATGAAAACCTTGAACCAGCAGCTATTTCCTGGTTGAGGATCAGGGACCTCAGTGAAGTTCCACTGGACCAGCAGTGAGTTTTTGTCAGTAATGTGAACATAAGGTTGTTATCAGATATTCTTACAGCAAGAAAATTGAAAGCCTACAAATGTCCAGATTTTTTTCTTTTGAAGTTTTAGCAATAGTTTCCCCACAGTTTTTTTTTTGAGAAAAATTTAAAGTGAAGCTGTGAAATCTCATAGATTTATTTTTCTGCCTTTTATCAGTACAGAGCTGTCTTCTCTGTACTGCTCTGGAAATACTTTTCCAGAGGTGCAAGGAGCTGGAAACCTAAATGTGCCTACCTCAAGGACAGCTTTGATACAAAGATGAACAGCAATCGGAGTTATGGTGTAACAGAAGTGGAGGGGTGGGAATGTGTGCATGTTCTTGTGTTCTGGGGCTTCTTAAAAGAGAAATTGCTGCCCTCCATTCTTTCTAGGTTGAGAACACCACACTTCCAACTAAAAATACGCAAGTTTTTTTATATGTTGTTTTTTGTGTCTCTAGGTAGCCAAATATATTTGTGCTTCTCAATGTCAGAGAACCTGTCCTGATTTTCAAGTAGAGGTTCTGCCTCATTTCACAAAGGAAGGAGCATCTTCTGTATTCTATTATCTTCGTAGTTAATGGAAAACCAGTCTGAGACACTTTCAAATATGCAGTAATATATTAATACATGCACCTGGTGACATCTCTTGTAATAGTGTGGGATGTTGTTTTGACTATTGAAGATCCATGCTTCCTGCTGCATGACCTTCTGTGAACACACCACAGATGTGCTCATACCTTATTTTAACTTATTTCTTGACTTATTTCACAATCAGATTTTCAGTGACAATACTCATCTTTCCCATTATGCAGATCCTGGTTTTGCTTTTTAAACACAGACATCTGAGTACAGAATATTGTGCTCGACTGCAGGAGAATAAAATTGGAATCCACATCTGAAATAATGTAGATGTTCTGGATTGTTTGTATGTCTTCAGTAAAGGCAGATGTTGATATGACACTTCTTTAGATCCTTGCCAGAATGGTTAAAGGTTCAGTATGGTAGATTGTCATGTATGTTGAGTTTCTAGGGGTTAGTAACTACAAGAAACAGATTTTAATGTCATTATCATCTGGTTTCACTGAATTTAAGATGACCATTTATGTATGAATATTTACCTGTTTGGTTCTCACTGTGCAATTACTCAACCATTAAATAGAAGCAGTAACCAGTATGTACCCGATTCTCCATTGCCTTATGTGTGTATGTTTGCATCTCTAACCTGGCTGTAAACACTACCAAAACACAATTTGTAATTAATTTACACTAGTATCTATATATTAACTGTGAGTAGCTGCAAGCTTTTTCTTGTCTGCATGCTAAGCTTTCAGGATATGATCCGAATGCAGAGCTCAACAGTAGCACTTGCTAGCTCAGGATCACCACCACATCAACTTATCCCCATGGCTTTTGATGTTTTCAGAAGGTGGGTAGTGTATGCACCCTGGAATTAACTCACTGAGCACATTTTAAGTTAACAGTGCATTAATTCTCATTTAGGATGAGACTGCCTTGCATCACTCAGGAAAAGTGTGAAGCAGTCTTAATGTAAGTAAATTTGGGACATACTGACATAGATGACAATGCTGAATGTAAGGCTCTAAAGAAGTGAGTGAAATATGTATATTTAGTATATATGTATCTGCAGCTCTCTGGTAAGAGAACAAAACAGATTCTCCACCACTGTTGACAGTTTATAGGAAACACAGTTTGCTCTCCTATTGCTCTGTGTGTGCCTTGTAAATACGAAAAGCAGTGTGTGCATATGGATTTTCTTTTACCCTGGCATTTCCTGCTGTTTTACAATTATTAGCTATTTAGGTGTTACAGCACCTTGTCAGAAAGTTAAGGGACACATCAGAATTACTGCAACAACGACTCAAATGGAGTCTGATGTGTGTTAATGCACACACACACAACATAGGATTTTTTTGTCCTATTCCTATTGAAACAGCAGTGAGGACGGTAACATCTAATCAACTGAAATCTGATGTGAATGCAGGTGTTAATGCTTGTGCTCCTGCAGAGATTACCATAGGCTCCTTAATAAATTCAGGTAGTCAGAGCGTCCATTTTCTTAGATGTTCCAAAACACAGACCCTCCAGTACCACAGTGCCCCCTAAAACTCAGTCAGGGCATAGATTTCAAGTTTAAGCCAAACAAAGAGAGCTTACCCCTCTCAGCACTTCCTTCAGTGGATATCTCTTTGAATTCATCAGGATGCAAATACTCATCAGCCTCATCTGAGATTTACGATGGGATCACAGCTCATGACAGCATAGCTGCAAATAATGCTGAGGGTTTGTTCGGAAGAATTGTGGAAGAATATTGAATTATTTCAATCTGGGTTTAGTCTGTAATGCTCAGAACACAGTTTAGCTGTATTTACTGAAGTTTCAAAGTTATTGTCTCCTGTGCTTTTTGTCTTATACAGAAATGGGTTGTTCAATGTATTACTTTTTCTACTACAGAAAATATTTACTCCGCATGCTTTGAAGTGGCTCTGCATAAATTTGCACTTGCTTTTCACCTAGGAAGCCTTAGCTCATATTCAGTTTGTCACTAGTACAGCAAGTTGGGCAGTAGATTGCCTTGCAACACCCTTAGCAGGATCTGGTCTCATGCCCAAAGAGAAGCTTTTACTGGTCCAGCAGGGAGCTGTTGCAGGTGCGGATTGAAATGCTTTTATGAAAATACAGGAAATGGCATTTAGAAAGCCTGTGCTCTCAGTGGCTTTCAGAGCAATGCCACGTTGGTTTCATTTATATTTGCAATTGGTTATAAGCTTCTGGAAAAGCCTGTGTTCTTTCTGTATAGCATCTGGAGCAGGAGATGTTCTGTCATTAGCTCTATTGATATGAAGGCTGTATCCATTAAGATAAGAAAATTGAATAAGCCATTTTATGAAGCAGTGGCTAACAATTTCCGTGATCAGAGAACTATGTATGTAGTTAAATTGTTTGATAGATACATATTTATTTTACTTACAGCTCACAATTTTTGTTCACCAGGATCACAATAGAATGCTCACCCTTAGAAAGACAAAGAATCAAGCTTGTATAAATAGACTGCAAGGTCTTTGCACCTCAGGGAATGGGTTGGAGGGAGATTAGCAGGAAGAGTTAATGAGACTGAAGCACCCCAGTAACACCACCCACTGCATTGAATGTACTTGCTTAGTAGAGGGACAGCCACATGGGTGTGCAGCCTTCTGCCCATCCTAGCAACTCTGGAAAGGCTGGAGTTACACCAGCTTACCTGAGCAAGGCTTTGGCATCACCTGTTCGGAGACACATGTCATTCCTTTAGTAAACCATCTCCCACTGAACTGGTTTATGTACAAAGCTGAAGTGAGGTTGTTTTCACTCAGTTGTGAAATTTGACCTGGGACAAAGGCATCCCTGGCATTATCCCTTTGAATTTAGTGAAGATGACTCAATGTACTTAAGTATATCTAAACAGAAGGTTAAAAAATGTGGTAAACATCTGTCTTGTCTTTACCCTGTCACAAAGGTTTCTGGCCTTATTATTGTAGGTTCTGAATGTTGCTTTAGCACCTAAATAATAATTAAGACAAATTTATAGCTTCCTTATTTTTTGTGAATCATTTTTTACTCAAAGAAAAGCAACAAGTATCTCAGATCTTAGCAGTAAGAATTCAATTCCTCAATACTTTAAAGGTCTTTTGTTACAATTAACTGATGACTCTAAGTCCCAAAAGGATTTAAAGAGAAATTTAATAAGTACGTAGTTACACCAAGTACTAAAAATAAGCTTGCTTCTGTATGTGTAGTACAATACAGGGTCACTCCTTTGCACATATCATTGACCCTCATCTACAATAATATATTCCTGTAGAAAAAACTTGAAGTATTTCATAGTATGCTATTACTGTTCAGGAAAAATTAAATTTTCTTGCTGTTAAAGATACCAACTTAAGACAAATTCTTTTGTCTGAATGGCAGCTGAAAATCTGTGTCGTGAATACAGTTGACTGAAGCTCAATTACTTTAATAAATGTCTTCCAAATTTCATCAAAATTACATTTTCATTTTAATAAATGATTCTAACCTACTTGCCAAATAGACAGCCCAACTAAATTTATTAAATTATTGTATAAACAGGATATTGCAATGCCAGAGTTTAAATGGAGAAATATTTGATGTCCAATTTCAGCACTATACTGTTAATCTATGGTATAGAAAAGTATGTTGGTCACCTCTGTATTTTTAGCTTGGATTTATTTTACCATTTTTCTGACAGGAGTCCATGAGATTTTAGGGTCATTCATAAATACCCCAGAAATAATTCTATGGAGAGACTTTTTTGTTTAAATCAGGTAGTTATTACAGCTTTTATATATCCTGCATTTCTGTTAATTCTATTTTATTTCTTTTTCCATACTTGGAGACTGTGGAGCTAATTTGTGTAATACCTGGGGCTTCAAGGAAGTCATAGACTCAAAATGTTCATTCACAACTGTGCATGACGTTTCCTGTGCCTATAGGTATGAGAGTGGTCACTGAATTTGATATACACATAAAAAAGCCTTCTACATTAGGTAAACTTAAAAAAGCACTCAATGTACATGCCATTTATGCATCTTTCTCCAATAATACTGATTACAGCCGTTAGTGTAAAGGAACTCCCTAGTTGATCATTATCTTTCTCTACCACTTGCCTTTGATTCAGGTAATAACCACATTGTTCATGATTTGTGGCATTCTAATACAGAGCTACAGCTGTGGGTTTGCTCTTTAAGATGAATACTTACATTAGTGCATACAGAAATGTACAAAAAGCTGTAAAGGGTAAAAAATATTTTCAGAGACAAATATTTTGATAGTTGACAGTGAGGAGAGAAGGAAAACTATTGGAAAAGGACATAAAGCAAGAATTCGAGGCCATTAAACATTTTCTAGTATTCCAAGAGAAGTCAGTTATGCAAAATACCAGGTTCTTATGAAAAACATGAAGCCAGTTTCACATGACTCTGGAATCCCTGTGTTTTTATAAAGCATGCAGCATTTCTTATCAAGGACATCTTATTTTCTTTCTTTTTTTTTTTTCCCCCAAGTTAGTATAGACATATCTAGCAGAGAGGTTATCTATCTGAACTGGAAATTATTTCAGGCTCATATTTGTAGTTGCTTGACTTAAAAAAAAATAATGTCAACAAACCCACAAAGCCAATCCCCAAACCATTAAATTGTGCAAGTGGTTTTTCATCAAGGGGTGGAGTAAACTGCTCCCCTTGAGACTAGAGAATTTGGTGCCTGAGATTTGCACCCTACATAACCTTCAGGTGCTTATAATACACGCCTGGTAAGAAAGGGAATTTATTGCCTGCCAGTAAAACAAACGAGGCCCAGCTTTCCAGCCTGGATTGTGTTTGAAAGAATCAATACCTGACGACATCTGACTCAAAAGTCAGCAACACACAGACTGAAAGGGATGTGTCTCCTGCCTGGGTAGTCTGCTCCTCTGACTTCTTGCTAACATTTTAATCAAAGGTTGTGGAGTAATTGTGTGCCATATCCCTTTCACTGCTCTAGCTCACCTTTTCTTTTTTTTTTTTTTTAACCTTTTCTGTCATCCTTCAAGGAGTGCATTATGGTTTCTTCTTTATTTTCTTCTCTTGCAGTAATACCGTGCCTGTTGTCTTCAGCTCACTCACAGGCTTCACTGGCTCCTTCCCTGTTGCTAACAATGCAGCCTTCCAACAGCAAGTGGAATTTAGCAGCTAGCAGGCAGCTTCAGGGCAGTGCCTGCAGGCTGTGACAACCAAGTTAAGGCAGTGAGGGTCCCAGTGGTCAACTGGCTGTTATAACTTAGAATCAGGTAGGGAGCTTTTAAATCAAGTAGTGGGCAAAATTATGCTGAGTTCAAGACATCCAGTAGTTAACCTGTGTGGTGCTGACAAAGATAAGGGAAAGATCTCCCAGTTCATATCAGGAATTGTTGCCCTTTGTTATAATATTGCATAAGGAAAGACTAAAGTTGAGCTCTTTAAAATAGAACAATGTTAAATCTGTTAAAGATTAAGTTGGTAGGCAACAGAGAATCTGTTTGATAGTATGTCTTTAGCACACTGACTGACTTGTGATGATTTTTGGCAGGCATCATATCAATTCTGTGAAGCAAGGTGGAGACTACTTCCATATACTTCGCCAAGAATCATTGGAGAGGAAGAGCACACTGAAGGCAGCCCAGCAGACTCAGTACCTGAGAAGGGACTGCCAGCCACCCAAATATTCCCATCAGCCTGAGGAGTCAGTGGAAGAAGTAAACATGTAAGTCAGCTCAGAGGGCTTTTTGTGGTCGGAAGGCAGTGGTTTTAAAAAGCAACAATTTCCAGTTCCTGTCATTACTTGGTGCTGAGGCAGAATTACTACTGGTGTGAACTAGATGGAGAAAATGTTTAAAATCTAAGTGAGTAGCTGTAAACTTAGCAAGCTTGGGGAAAGTTCTTGAGGTGCTGTTTAAAAAGGAGAAAGTTTAGAAGGCAGAGGGTTAGTGAACTTGGTTTCATAGCCAACTTAAAACTGATTTTCTGAGGAGAAATGCAGGAGGCCTGGTGAGTTTGTGCCATGGTTTTTATTCCCACAATGAGACCACAGCATTAAGAATAAAAAAGAACTGCTTTCAGCAGAATAAGTGGCTTAGCTTGCAGAGTGGGTTTCTTTGCTAGTTCAGACCTACCTTCTTGGGGTTTTCATCCTATTTGATCATCAGATAGTCTGCAAGCCTTTGGCTCACACTGCTCTTTTCAGTGCACCTTTAATGCCTGTTGTAATGCTGTAGTTGTCTTCCTTTTGTCAACCCTCACTAGGCGATGAGATGATTAAATTCTTGCTCAGCAGGACAGAGCCACTCTTCTAGAGGTCACACATCTTTGGAGCCTTATCGTATCAAAAGCTCATCTATTTCTAACAGTCTTTTCTCATCAGTTTGCTGTGGCTTTTGTCACTCCCAGGTACTAACTTCTTCTCGTTCACCTTTCTTCCATGAACTGACTCTCAGCTTGGAGAACTCAGTCTCCAAAGTCATCTGAAGTGCAGTCATGCCCTAATCATAAAATGGGACAAAAATATATAACCAGTATTATTATTAAAAAAAAAATACAAAACAGAAAACCAAACTAAGAGGAAAGATTTTATTTCTTCTTCTGTGATACCTGGACCAAAAAGCAAACAAGTAGCACAGACAGGCTGAGAATTCTGAACTGAGAAGTATCATCTTTACTAGAGTAACTTTTAATATCTGGCATTCTAAATGGTTACTAACCAAACAGTTAGAAAATGTGGGAAAGAGATGGAGTATTACTGAGAGATAGTGTGATGGAAGGGGAAAAGGTGTAGGGTATTATTCAAAGGATTTTGGAATCTTAGCCCCTAATGTCTGTGTTGTCTAAAACTTTCTCCTGACTTAGGTCACCTACAGCTGTATGATTTAAATGGCACTTTGATCGTAGGTTAATGAAGGCCACAGGAACATTTTAGGTTAGCAACACTATTTAATTTTTTAAAAAATTTGAATACATAAGAATCCCCATGAAAGCTTTTTGTAAACTCTGTGCTTATTATTATTTTGATATTTAACTATTCTATCTACCCATAATTAATCTCATCCACACTTACTGCAGAGAAATAACATGTATGAAAATTACTGTTGCCTTTATTATTGTGACCATTCGGATAATTGAAGCCATTTATCCTCTTCTGGAAGGAAAGATTTCTTTCATCAGCAAGGCTGACCTAGAATGATTTAACATTCCTCCTTCCCTGGTGAAGGTATACCAGCACAGGCAAAGCTATCTTCATTTAGGCACACCATCTCCTAGCAGTAAAAAAGCTTTTACTGGTGCAGAGTATACCAGGCCTGGGGGTGAATGCTGACAGAGCCACTGTAATCCTACATCTGCACCAGGGGTTTTGCCAGTTGTAAAAAAATTTACTTAATAAGACCCTTCCAACTAACTAAAAAAATCTACATAGCATAAACCTCATACACTTTAATATTTTCAATGTGTTGCTTAAAGCTAATATTAATTGAGAGTTTAACATCTGCCAACATTTCTAAGAGGGAAATCACTAGACTTATGAGCAGATGTCAACATCAAGGAGTCTCATGGAGAGTTTTCTCCACTCCAAGATGTCAGTTGGGACAGGAGTTACACAATGAAACAAGGAATGTGTGGTTTTGAGAGGTGTGCCTTTACTCATTCCAACTGCCCCCAGGACTTACACACGTGCAGGAACTCTGCCAGCACGTGTCAGTTCCAGTTGTGTGCTGTCACACATCTGCTTGTCTGCAGTGGTAAACAGTCTAAAAGATATGTGTGGGAAGCCTGGATACCACACACAGATCATTATCTGTGGTGGGGACTTACTTCACTCCTGGCTTTCCCAGTGCTGACTCCAACAGCTGGGAGTTCATGAGTAAGAGGAGCTCTGAGGCAGTGTTAAACTGCTGGGGCACAAAGTGTCCTTTCAACAGGTGAGCCGTGGCTTCAGCCTTCCACAGGGGCTGAACTGCTATGTTGTATGTGCCCAGATTCCAGTGATGGATCTAGAACTTTCCCATCTCCCTCATTTCCTGTAAGACAAGTATTAAGCTCTACTGGTACTTTTTACTGCTGCTACAGAAGTAGCAGCTTTTAATTGTGGTATCAACTATTTTAACTCTATCAATGCTCTAAACTTTGTAACAATCCTTTGTCATAAGAGTAGACAAAGTGGAAGTGTAGTTATCCCTTATCAGTAGGAATATGGACTGAGAAACACTACAAGGGTCCCGCTGCCTACTCTAGCATTCTGTGGTTCGTTAGCACTACAGAGAAGAGAGAATTGGAAGCGTGGCTTGAGGAAGCACAAGGCAGACTTGTTGTTTCTAGCAACAAAGTCTATGGAATTCATGTGCCAAATCATTTCCAATAAGTACAAATTCAGCATTACTATTTCTCTAAGATTATCAGCATGTAGAAGATCACTTGTTGAGGTTTTGTGTAAGAAATTTCTTTTGGGGCAACAGGAACACCTGCCATCTTATGTTTGTTGGGTATCTCCCGTGTTAAACAGAACAATATGTAACTTTATTAATTAACTGAACAAAATGGGCATGTTGGTCTCTATTTAAACCAAGTGCTGAGACACCTATGCCAATGTTGCATGTGCTATTTACCATTGCTGCTTTGCTTCAGATAGTTTCTATCATTGGGGTGCTTGGGGCACACACTCCACAACCCATGGTCCAATATTTGCTAGTTTATAGAAGGCCATAGTAAACTGATATCCCCAAACTGCTTCAGATCTAGAAAGGAAATATTAATCCAGAATCATTCATTCATTCATCTAGGAAGCCTCTGCTAAACCTCTCAGCTATTTTTTTATGGCCAGTGTCATTTCAGTTCTATACTAATTTATGAGCCAGCATACAATTGTTCATGTTACATTTTCTGTGTGGACCTCCTCTCTCTTTTACACTATCAATACATGATGGCTACAATATCCTACTATGCTTACTGACCTTGAATCTCTGTTGTCTAACACCAGGTACAGATAGCTGTTTACATTTCAGAAGATCAGCTGTAAACATTTCCTTTTCATAAAACCCTTTGCACAGGTGTAAAAGGCCAAACAGGCTTGTGGTGGTGGAGAAATGGTGTCCACAGCCTATAAAGACTTAAATTTTCTCCTGTGCTTGTTTGACCAGCAGGTTCATTGGGGTGAACCTTTTCAACTTTTTTGGTTTCCATGCACACAATATGTCAACCCAGAGAAAAAAAAAAAAACTGAACAGAATTTTACAGGCACATCTTGAAATTTTGGCCTTGTGTGTCTCTAATCCCACTGATGCCACTGGCGTGATGCTAAAGGAAAACCAGTGGAATGGAATGTAAGCAGTATCTCAGCATCTTTTCTCAAACAAAACAGTCAGTGTTTTTTCATCTGCCCACAAATCTGATCTCACATAAATGCTTAATTGCTAATAATCGGTAGTAGTACAAATACGTAAATACAAATAATGACATATTTGTAAATTACTGTAAACATATTAGAAATATATAATTATATATCCTGGTAAACATAAATATCAGGTTTCTGATATCGATAAATGATGATAAATGATAATAAATGCAGTAATTATCAATTTAGAAATACACCTAAGTATTTTTTTATGTAAGGAGGAGAAGAGGGAGTGTAGTGATCTGAACATAAAGATTAATTTTATTCTATTCTTCCTTGCATATGTTCCTTTTTTAACTTCAGTCTTTGTCCTTTCCCACAGCAGCTCTCTAGCAGACGACTACCACCTGAGGAAGTCAGAGAAGAAGAAAAACAACATAACCTTACAGTCTTTTGCTCCTGTTTATAGCAGTGTCTTGATTCCAAGCTCCTCTGGAGCAAAGAGGTATATTTGAGGGCAGATTAATGTTCCCTCTTTGGTAACACATAAGCAAAATTCACAGCAGCACAGGTCCATAATACATACACCTAGGGCAGCTGTTCAGCTGGGGAACATGCATCCTGAAAGTTTCAGGAGCTTATGGTGAGATAGTCTGTCTTTATTAATAGCAACTGTTAAATTCTAACTTGAATTCTAACTTGAATCCTCATGAGTTACTGGAAACTGTATGTGCACATGTACACAAATACATCATTTGCTTTGCTGATCTTGACTCAGCAAATTCTGATTAAGTTGCATAAAATGTGTTTATGTGGTACAGACTTCAAGATGAGGCTCATTTTAAGGAAAGGCTATCAAAGCTAAAATTTAACTTGCCTAGTTAAAAAGAAGAGTAGACCTATGAAAGAGAGAAGGAGAAGGCAGTACATGTACCATGTACTCTTCTATAAATTTTGTATTGGTCACTAACACACACTTTCTGTTCTAAGTTCTTTCAACCAATTGCCCACTAAAAGTGTCTTTATATGTAGATGTTTGAGCTAAAATGCCAAAGATGCATCAGACATTTCAAAGTCATACACAGCTTTTACTTCAATGGAAAGCTCAGAAGCTACTGTAGAATTCAAACCCTGTAAGAATCCATACCCTAAAGGGATACACACTGGCATCCTCATAGGTGTGAAGCCCTGAGCACATCACCAAGTCCACTGAAAATTTCACATCCAAAATTACACTTTCAGGATTCGGTTATGTATCAGCATTACAGAAACCTTTGAGAAGGGTCTAGGATTCAAAGGGACAATAGAAAAGGTTGTCTGCTACAGAAATGCTTAGAGGTACCTACTTCAGCCAACGTGATGCCAGTTTGTTTTCCTGACTCTGCACTGTAACACATTTTTTTCTCCTCTTTGCAGTGAACATCTTTTCTGCCAGCTGTGTGCCATACGCTGGCTTCTGGAAGCCTTGACTCTTGAATCCAACAGCTCCATGCATTCCATATTAACCTGCTGGAACCCAACGTGTGTGTGCAATGCAGGATAGCAGATGGAATGAGGAGTTAGGGATCTTTTGTCTTTTATATGTTGTTGTTTCTCTTCCTTCAAGTAATAACTATTGGAGTGAAATGTTATTAATTCTACATAAACAAATTTTCAACACAAATTTTGCATCAGCTTTGCCCCCACTCAGTCAGCAGGGAGTGGTACAGTCAAATCAATAGCACAGCATGGCCCTCCATTATTGTAATAGCAGAACTAGGAGAAAAGATTGAGCTATGCCAGCCAAATTTGGTTGTGTTTTCTTTCCTTTTTCAGTTAATAATTATGCAAATTAAGTACATGTAGTAATAGATGTGTGTATATTCCCATAGCCATCCTTCGGAGGGTTATCCCAGTGAACTCAACAGAAATTCCATATACATTGTAATTACAGAACAAAGCCAGCTGTTAAGTGATATGTGGTAGCTGGTTTTGTTCTATCAATTATGTATGACAGCAATGGGTACTTGTAAAAAAAGCATTGCTTCTAAATTTTTATACTATTAAAAGTAATTACTAATTTAAGTTCCCATCATTTGTAGTCAATATAGTCATGTTGACATAACACCTATTTAAATTTTTCCTGCATGTTTGGTAAAATAGTGCACGTTTTATGCCCTGTTTTGCAGGGCAGAGCTCTTCAAAGCTGTTCTGTTTTCTCTCTGTATTCTCAGCTAAGACAAAATGTGCCTATGTATAACAGAGGTGATGGAGCAGTATTATATAGAATTAGTCTGATAACTTGGAGGAATCAGTCCAGTAGGTATCATACATGGGGCTTTCCCCCCTTTACATATTAGGCCAACCGACAGAGTGAGATAAAAGAAATTGTCAGTAAGTCTCACAGATACAGGCTGACAGCAGGGTATGAATGCCTAAAGCTCCAGATTCGTTTCCAGGTTCTGAAGTAGTGCAGTGCCTTGTTGTATACTTCATTCTGCTCTCTGTTGCTGTCTCTGACCACCTCTCATACAATCATAGAATACCCCCTGTGCTATCACTCTATGCCCTTGTCAGAAGTCCCCCTCCAGCTTTCCTGTAGACCCCCTTTAGGTACTGGAAGGCTGCAGTAAGGTCTCCCTAGACCCTTCTCCAGGCTGAAAAACCCCAGATCTCTCTGTCGTCATAGGGGAGGTGCTTGAGCCCACGACCACCCTTATGGCCATCTCTGGGCTCACTCTGACAGGTCCATATATTTCTTATGCTGGGGGCCTCAGAGCTGGCCCCAGCACTGCAGGTGGGGTCTCACAACAGTGGAGCAGAGGAACAGAATCCCTTCCATCTACCTGCTGGCCACACTGCCTTGGATGCAGCCTAGGATGGCTTCTGGGCTGTGAGTGCATGTTGCTGGGTCATGCTGAGCTTCTTATCAACCAGCACCCCCAGGCCTTTCTCCTTGGGGCTGCTTTCAATCCATTCTCTGCCCAGCTTGTATTTCTGCTTGGGATTGTCCCAACTCATACGCAGGACCTTGCATTTGGCTTTGTTGAACTCCATGAAGTTCACCCAGGCCCACCTCTCAAGTCTGTCAAGGTCTCTCTGGACAGCAGCCCTTTCCTCCAGTGTATTGAGCACACTGTGGATCTTGGTGTGATCAACAAACTTGCTGAGGGTGTGTTCAATCCAGCTGTCTGTGTCACTGACAGATGTTAAACAGCACCAGTCCCAGCAGCAATCCCTGAGGAACACTACTTGTCACTGGTCTCCACTTGGATCTTGAGCTGTTGACCACAACCCTTTGAGCGCAACCATCCTTATCCACCAATAGAATAGAAAAATCAAACGTGTACGAAGCTGCTGTTATTTCTATCCGTAAAATGTTGCTGTACTGGACAACTTGCACAGAGAAAGCTGAGAGCATAGTCTGGCCCAGCACGTGCAGGGTAGTTTGTGGAATGACTGTGCTTTCTTTAGCTGCTCCTGCACTTGTGACTCATGGCTTATGCACCTTGAGCTCTCTTTCCATTTCTTGTAAGCAAAGACACACATCATAGTAGTGGCCAGCTGCCATTCTGTCTCCATTTACTGCACTTCCTAAAAGAACTTATAATAAAAGCAGGGCTCTCAAAACGGAAAACTAATTAAATTGTTTTCACTTAGGGACCCTGATGGTTGTAAAAAAAACCAAAAACATAAAATAAATGGAAGAGGAAAAGTCAGCAACACACATGTGGGAGCTCTTCATTGCAAACACAAAGGTAACTTCATTCTTAATTTCTTCCTTGGGACCTAATCCAACTTTTCATGTGTTTGTTTTATTGCTTAATTGAACTCCATGATATCACATTTTGTGCTCTGGGTCTTGTGACTGCAGAGTACTTGTCTCTCTAGGTTTTGGAGAATAACAACTTGATACTAGGTAATAGGAAGAGCAGTGTGTAGCTGCTTGAAACTGTGGCTTGGTCTTAGTGCTAAGTACTGATGTGGGAAGAATTAAATATTCAGCCCAAACGTAATTAGCCTCTTGTTTGCATCTGGCCCCTTTTTTATGACCCAGAATCACACAGCAATATTTGTTCACACAAATAAGTATTTTTCAGTCAAGTGGGGATTTCAGACTGGTATCCTGGAGGCCTCATTCTAATAAGTTCTAGTCATGATTTGATTTCCATTTTCCATAGAATTTAAAGCTAAGTTGAAAAACAGTTTCTAAATGTTGAGGCCATTAAGGAAAGCAGGGTTCACTTGACACATTCAAAGCAAAGCTAAGGAAAGGAGAAAACAAGCAATTCAGATGAAAGCCTTTTAAAAGAAAAATAAAGGTAATACCTGAGAGGAAATTAAGCACTAGAAAATTATCTCTAACAGTTGGTAACTGTTTTAAAATCATTCTGAAACCATGGAAAGACTTTTCTTTTAGGAACTGCTGAAGTGACTGGAGAAAAATGAAGGGGGAATGAGTGATGCTTAGGAGTATAATTAAGAGAACTCAATAAAGAACCGGTGGGTTTCTCACTCTACAGCACATCTTACATTTTGATCTTCAGCAGTTTGCTGAAGCTTTTAGTTCCTTGCTCTGCCCCCTATAAAGCTAAATTAAACAAGTTTTGTGAAGTGCTTTTAGAACCCCAGGTGAGGCACTCTTAGAAATATGAGCTGTAGCTACAGGTGGCCTGTGTGCTCTTGTTATTTGTCAACACCTGCAGCTCGTACCCTCATGACATAGTGATTAAAATGATTCAATGGAAGACTATTATTTCTGCAGGGGAATAAGCAGCAGAAGTTCTGAAACTTTTAAAAGACAAAGAGTGTGTGTTTATGCAAACATTCTTCGTTTTGTTAGCAAACAGAGAGTCACCAAATCACAGAAGGAACAGAGTTGTCTCTAAATTTGAGGCTTTCTTATTTTTCCATACTAGCTCTCTACGGTCAGGTCCAAGTGAACATGAGCCAAAGAAACCCAAGGGTATGTCAGTCTTGTCACGTCTTTTAGCATTTACATTGCCAAGGCTCTTTTTTTCCCCCCTCTATTAATTAATGACAATTTCCTTTCTGTCATTTATGCTACTATTACTTGAAGAATGCTTTTTGTATTTGATATGAATCTTCTAGTGGAAATATTGGGTTCTTCCAGGTGCATTTGCCTTATGATACATATTCTTCTTATCAAGCCTACAGAATTCAGTCTGCTTTCAGACATCAGTTTTACATTCCTGACACAAGAAAATCATTTCCCAGGTTATTGGGTGTTGGGAGGAGACCTGAGCATTTATCAAAGCACTTTGACCTGTTCTTCCCTGTGCATGAGAAGGTTCCTCTATTACTGGCTTCCTCAGCATCTGCAGTGTTATTAATTTGCAAATTAGCTTAATCTGTTGGCGTTAATACTACAGCAGAGGAGTATTGAAGAAAGATAAAATGCAGGAGGTCCTACCCTGAAATCATTAGCTTCTTTGGTATCACTGGAGAAAAATCTATGAGGTTACAGAGGGACCAGAAGGATCTAAGATTGGAATCAGTTACAGAAATACAATTCTTGTTTTGTCAAATGGCTACAGAAAACCTCTCCTTTCTGATCTTTTTTTCCCTTCTTCTATGTACAGAAATGCACCTGGAAATGATAACAGAGACTACTTAGCAGGAAGATAAACAATTCTCTACACCAGGTGTATCTCAGCTTAGCAGCCAGTTGTCTCTCCGTGGCCAGACCCCTTGTGGCAGTGAAAATTCCACCCCACTTTGCTCTGAAGACAACATCAGGATCAATGTATCTCCATCTGACGTGGGGAGCGAGTCAGCCCAAGCTGAGGAACAACCACCTCCTTCCCTTTGTAGGTGACTTCTCTCATCTGCCAATATCCAATGGATTTGCTTTCAGCTTGCTAGAGAGAACCTACACCAAAGCCCCTGTGAGGTGTACCAGTGTACCTGCCTTCAGTTCTGCATGGAACTTTGCACAAGTTTCTCTGTGCCCTCCACCTTAGCAAATTGGCTTGAAGACAACACAGTCCCATGTGAATATTAAGTAAGAGTTTTAATTAATATTCAGTTACAGCAGTTGTATAATCAGACTGTCATTCAGATCTGTAAGGTCCAACAGGCAGTGAAAACAGTGAAACTGTTCACTGCCATAAGCAGCTGATCCCCTGAATGTGTCTTTGTCCAACTTTGGGAGTTCTGTTTAACTTCTGTTTCCCACTCTCTGTTCCTCCTACTCATCCATCAGCGATTACCTGTGCTTGATAGACCTGACAGAATCATTTATCTGTTAGCTCTGCAACATGTTTCAGCACAAAGTAAGGTAATCTTTAGACTTTTTTCCTTCCTTATGAGAAAAGCTGGACCAGAAAAGCACATTAGTATTTATTACTGCTAATTACCTGTTAATTGATATTTATGTTATCATTATTAGGCTGATATCATGCGCTGCTAGACTCTAAATTAGCACTCAGGAAGCAGCTCTTGGAGTCATTTGGGATCATCCTGTGCATGTTCAGTAGCTATCAAAAAGGCAAGACAAACCTTCAGGATGAAGGGGAAGACGAAGCAGGAAACGTGTTATGCAAAACTACAAATGATTCATTCGTATGTGCTTCTTCAGTTCCAGTCTTCCCAGTTCAGCCAGCCTGGTATCACAAGTAGTAAAGTTTGATGGAAAACAAGTGGTGAGGTGTGTTAGAGATACAGAAGAGCTTCCTGATGAGAATCAGTAAATAGACCCTGTCTCTTCAGTGCAGAAAAGAAATGGCTGAGTACAAGTTTATGCCAGATCTCTGTAACATCATGAAGTTCATGGAAAAAAGTGATCTGAGAGTGGTCGTTCATGAGTTTCCTTGGGACCGGATTTATGGCACACCAAATTAAATTATCTGGCAGAAAATTTAAAGCAATGGGAAGTGTTTTCATGCAATGCATAATTAAACTTAGAATTCATTGCTACAATATATTGCTGGAAGCATATTCAAGCCCAAAAGCAATTTAAATGAATAGAAGCAAACACAATTAATTGTTTTTAACTGTAAAGGAACGGACACACTCTCTGGGTCTGAAAGACCTTTAAGGTTCAGGCTGCCAGAAGCTGGGTGGATATATTGGGAAGCTTGCACTAATATCATACACTGCCTACACAGCTGCTGCTGCTGCTGTCCGTGGCACTGCACACAGATGAACGGCCTTCCTACGACCTGAATGGCAATAGTGGAGAAATCAGAGCTATCAGTTCAAGCACTTTATTTACAGATGTGGATGAACAATTAGGATTTGTGTGAGATAAGATTTGAAAATAATCTTGAGAGCCTCTGTTTGCTGTGTAACTGAAGAAATACCTCATGGTATGTGTGATGTATGGGTAGGATGTTCTGTGTACACTCTGGAACATCTATCACATGGCTGCCTGTGATTTCAGGGGACTGGCCTGAGTTACCAGTCTGGTCCTCTCCAAAGATTATGTTCCTAGCCCATAACAATATGGCAAGTTAGATTCTGCAGGGCTCCTCTGTAGCAAAGGTTGGATTCTGTAAAGAATTCTAAAGCTGCTAGAATCATCTTTAATCCAGGATTCTGATTATAGGATGCTTCATGGACAAATCAGAAATGGGTTACAAGTACAGCTGCTCTGTAGCCTTATACTCAAAATTCACAAAGCTTCATGTAACATATACAAACATAATTTGAGAGCACACATAACCCTAACCCACATGCATGCACATATATATTTCAGAACTGGGAAAGAGATTCTGTAGCAGGCAGCTAACCAGAAGATACAGCTGACCGTGACTCTCACAGAAAGATCTCTTTTAAGTAAAGAATTCACAACTCAATAGAAAATCTTTTGTCCAACTGTAATTTAGATACTGTTGTTTTAGGACTGATGCTGTAGAATGTCTGCTTATAAAAATTTGGCTGAATGAGGACCTGTATTAGTCCAAAAGTGTACCCTTGTCAACAGGATGTAACGTGTGAAGCTGCAGTCCTTGGAGCTGTGGTGTAACAGCAGGTCACTGCTGAGCTGGTCTCATTTATCATTCAGTCCCCACCCAGTCAGTCAAAGGTTTTACAAAGCACATTAGTGTTCTGAGCTTGCCTCCTTCACCACATCTTTAAAAATCTTGTTGTGCAGACAGAGACTGTATGTTCTAAATGTACTAACTGTAAGCCTAATTTTTCATGGTTACTCTGTAATGAAGAATGTTTGTATGCAGATTAGTTCAAATGACGTTTTCTTCACACTGAGAAGTAAAATGAGACCTGCATCTGAGAGTTTAAACACTAAATGAATTTTATCCCCAAAGCTTTCTGGTCAGCAGTTTAGCTTTGAATTCTCAGCCAAAAACATACTTCTAAAACAAGAGGTATAAATATTTGTGCAAAGGATCTTCATTAGAAGAATTATACCTGCATTTGAGGCTTTTCTTTGGGATGGATCAACGTATTTTCTGTTGACTTATCATTGTTAGATCCCTGCAAAACAGGTAAGTATTAAATATAATACAGGTAAATATTATATTTCACAGATTATTAACTAAAGCACAGAAATCAAGGCCATCTGAAATTACTACATTCTTCTTTGCTGTTTTTCTCTTTTTTAATTGTCTGACTAGCTCACAGCTATGGAGGTTAATATTTAAAAAATGCTATGAATGTGGACAAGACTGAGTATTTGTTTTCCTAGTTTCTACAGATGGAGAATTGGAAAATGTTCTAATGCTAAAAAATAAGGACAGGGAGGTGTTGTGCCCTCTGTTTCTGTTGATTAGCCAAAAAGAGGAGCTCTCTCTTTGTGGTATTAGACCTGCTTTGCTTCCTGTCATCTCCTTCCAAAATCTGCCAAAAGGGCTTCTTTTGGGATTGGCTTCAGACAACTCAACTGATCTTGGAGAAGCCATCACATGCAGCCACTGCCTAGTACAGCGCTCTTCCCCAAAAGCCCCATTATCTGCTGAGTAGATGAGTTCAGATATCCAGCTACTCAATCTGCCCAGGTGGGAACCATAAATAGAAAGGACTGGGTTCTTCTGAGAAGGGGTCTGACACTGCCTGCCAAGAACAGATGAGATTTGTACACTGCCTTGGCTCAGTCTGAGCAGAGGCTCCCTGCCTGTATCAATGTCAGGTTCCAGACCCTGGGGGGGTCAGCCTTTAAACTGCTCTCAAAGTGGCACAGCCAGCATCTTACAGGCTGACATTTTGAGACAAGTATGGGTCACAGCTGAGCCATCATTAGAACCAGGAAGTGCTAGAATTTAGGAGTTTTTGACTGGGGCCTTGGCACTCTTGAAAACACACTTGGCCCCAGCTACTAGAGGATCTTCATTATAACTATGGTTCTTAACATTTTGGCCCATCAGCTGGTGCCCAGCAGCTCTACCCACCCATGTCTTACACTTATAAATTCACAGTATAATATTAAAACCTGTACTTTCAACAAGCAGAAGTAGTCTGTGCTGCTTTTCAACACAGCCAGTGTTTAGCAGTTATTTTCTACTATACTGTATGTGGTGCATCACAAAAATGTAAGGAAAGGACCTTTTGAGTTTGGGGATTACAACTTCAACATGTTGAGTGCTCAGTTAAATGTCACTTATTATTGTGTAGAACACACTAAGCACCTCAGAGGATGACTTAGAATTTCACAGCTAACAGTGGGATTTTTAATAACAACAGTTGTTTTACTGCATGAGTGGTTGGAGGGAGTAATGCAGAGAAAATGGCCTATCTCAGTGTCTCTCCAGGGGTTTGGCATCAAGGCAGCAATGAAACAGCAGTGTGAAAGAAAACTAAAATATCAGTTTGAAGGAGGACCATGAGTTCAACTGGCTTTGCAGCTATTCAAGGGAGAGGAGAATATAAGTATTCATATTACAGTGGAAGGCAGAAAGAGAATAAGGAGTGCTATTAGTGAGAGATCTGCTCAAAGGTAGATAATCTGGAAACTATAGCCAATGAAGGGCTAATTGAGATATGTCTTAAGTTTTAGTGGATGCCTATAAGGAGACACAGAGAGGTAATTCTGTTGACGTTAACCGTATTAAATTCCACATGACATTTAAAAGAAGAATGCCAAGGCAATGTGGACTTAGAAA